>NC_067312.1:20093904-20348904 GCF_020740795.1 Apus apus
AACTGGTTTCCAGTGATAATTCAGCTCCCTTCCTTAAGAGGGACAGTTTATGAGAGTACCAAAATTCCCTATTACTGTCCTTTACTTTCTTTCAGCCTGATCCACACTCCATCCCATATTATCTCACAAAATATCTCAAGGTAATGCTGCAGGTATAGGACCAATCCACAGCTAAGATACATGTCTGTGAAAACAGAGATATCCTGTGTAACAGTAATTAATGTCACTTTTATGACTGCAGTGTAGCAGCCTAAATTACATTATCTGGAGTACTGTTGTTAAAATAAGGAAGTGTTTTTTGTCCACTGCCACCCAAGTAGTCCCCTTGTGGAAATGCACCTCAGTTCCCATAAATCCATGGAACTGCATATTCTTTCTGCAGAAATGTGAGATTAGAGAGAAAGAGGGATGGAAAGGGCTGTACAGTGCCCAGGCCCTGCCACAGCACAGGCCTGGGATGCAACACCCACCCAACCCAGAGCTTCAACCTCTTCTACATCTTACACCCAGGCACTATATTACATTTCCACAGTGTTGCTGAAAAACTGCAGAGGTGCATTCACAATCACAAAGCAATTCACAATTGTACCAGTGCCTAGAGGGATCAAGAACATCATCAGCTGTCAGGAGTTGACACTTTCAGAAGCTAGGTAAAATCAACTGATTTTCAAATGTGTTTTCCATTGCAAATACTTGCAGATTTCCATTCCTTCCATCTAAAAGCACTAAAAGAGGCACATGCAAATTTTTAAAATCTGTTGACTTTTCTCTCAGCTTATTGTAGCCTTGCATTTTCCACTCCCAACTGAGGAGTTAAAAACTTTTTAGTATCTCTACAACTCAAAACAACACCTCACATAGTACATATAAAACAAATTCCACAAGTGTAACATCATTGTAACTGTTGCTGAATCAATTTTCTTTTTCATTTGTGAAGTATATTTAAGGGGGCAAAAAGCTTTGAGAAACAGGCACATAAAAGAGGTAATTGAATTAATAGTAACAAAAATAATAAAAAAGCAAAACAAAAAACAAACTCGCAGAGAATCATGTTGAGGCAGATTGCTGTTGTGAAGACTCTGGTATTCTCTCCTGTGTAACCAGGGGATTTCCCAGCAGCCTGTTCCAGCTCAAGGAGAGGACAAAGTGCTGAGGAATGAAAGAACATAATAGTTCCTTTGTGCTTTCAATTTGAAGAATATCATAATCCTTAGTGAAGAAGGTTCATATACTGCACAACTCTGAGGGTGCAAAGTATTTAATATTAAAGGAAAAGTAAAGGAAAAAGAGAATTAACCTTCTGTGAGCTGCTTAAAGCTGGTTAGTAGAGACTGAGAGACTGTGAGCAGACTGTTAGAAGAGCTCATGCGGGCTGATACATCTGGGCAGATAATGCTAGAGAATGGAAGTCTTTGGGCCAGTCAGAGTAGAAAGAATGTGGAGGGCATGAAAAGATGGCAGTGAGTTTTCTGACAGCCGGGGAAAGCAAGAGTATGGCACTGTGTCTCTGCAGGTAAACACAAGGTGCCTGTGAGAAGCCCTGGGAATGTTAGTGTCTCTGAGGATGACAGCATGTCTGAAATGCTCTCATTGGGGTTGAGGGTTAAAATGAGGCAACAGGAGTTTCTGTGTGTAGGTGTCAGGCAGTAGTAGAGCAGGCATCTATCTGTGTGTGGGTGAGTATGAGTGTGAGAAGTGCAGAGCAGAGGAGGAAAGATTATGAGGATATGTGGTTTGCACTCAAGGAGACAAAATACTAGGGAAATGAAGCAACAGAGGGCAAGCAGAATAGCAAGGGGGAAATTGGGACTATGAGATTAAGCAGGGGAAAAACACACTTCACAAAAGGTCTGAGGAATAAAATACTAAATAAATTAAACTGAAAAACAAGTCACAAGCCAAAAGAAGAGGCAGCAAAAAATGGTACCCAGTGGAGGAGAAGAGTAATGTTGGAATTAGAATAGATTTTAAAAGGCATAAGCAGGAATGAGTATACTAGGAGCCTGCAGAAATCTTCAGAAATTATTCCTCATGGGTTTTACGTAGCTATGTAGGATTCTACAACTGTGGTTCTCAATCTGTGTAGAAAATGTAATATGATATTTGGGTCACAAGCAATTTGTCTTTATTCCATTAATTTTTCATGTTTGACTTGTACAGACACAATGTGAAAGACAAAATTCATCCTCCACTCATAGTGCCTATAATTAAATATTTGTAGCTATTATATGTTGAATTTTACAAGCTGAAGGTGTCTTCCTCTCAGAGCTATGTACAATTTGGATGTCTATTATAAGGAATACAAAGTACCTGAAACATGCATAATTTCATAAAGTTGCCTTGGGTGAAATAAACAACATTACCAGGAAATTTTATATTCTTCCATAATTATCCAAAGATTTAAATTCTCTGTGATAATTTCTCTGAGATGAGGCAAATGGTTTCATTTGTACAAACCATGCCATGCCAGGCAATTTCAGTAGATATAAGGCACCTGCCAGTCCTCCTTGGGTTCTTCCTGCCAAACTGCTTGGCCTGGAGAGCTGTAATGCACAGCTTCCTCCTGCCAGCTTCACTGGCTGCAGGAGGCAGATCATACCTCCCTCATTCTTGTTAAGTACAGAGCAAAATTAAGGCCTGATCTTCAATGTGGATCAGCTGCCTGCTCCTTATCTCCTCTTGCTAACCAGGGTGGGGCAAGGGGACTGCTCAGACCCTGCAGCAGCAGGCGGCTGCCTGGGCTGGTGCTTGTAGCAGCACAGCAGTGGCAGTCAGCTCTTTCCAGCAGCTGCTTAGGAGGCACCTGGTTAACACCAGGAGTTTCATAATTGAATAACTCCTGCTGTCTTTTGAAAGAAGCTTAATTTCTCCTTGTTTTTTAGTTGTTTGGTTTGTTTGTTTTGTTTTGTTTTGTTTGTTTGTTTGTTTTACTCTGGAAGGCAGGGCTCATTTCTCTGTTTCAGAGCAAAGGACATTAAAAGTCTGTGTGCACACGTGATACGTCAGGAAGATTGGATAGTACCTTAAAATAATATTTCTCCTTATGGCACATAATGATGGAATGTGCTCATTTAGTCCTCTGGAGCCTACAGCATTCAATTACCCTTGGTGAGGTAGCTGTTGGTCTCTAGTCCCAAGTCTAACAAGCAATAGGACAAGAGTAAACGGCCTCAAGTTACACCAAAGGAGGATTAGATTGGATATTAGTAAACATTCCTTCACAAAAAGGGTTAGCAAGCATTGGAACAGGCTGCCCAGGGAAGTGGTGGAGTCCTTATCCCTGGAGATATTTAGAAGACGTGTAGATGTGATGCTTAGGGACATGGTTTTGAAGACCTGGCAGTGCTTGGTTAAGGGTTGTACTTGATGATCTTAATGGTCTTTTCCAACCAAAACTTCTTAATAAATTCTATGGTACTGTTTGCATTGCAGCACATCTTGGAGTCATGTTAATGTACTTGGACTGCTCATTGGGATAGATAAAAGTAACGAAACAGTCAATGTTCTCAAGAAGCTTGCACTAAAGAGAAATCATAGATTCATAGAATCATAGAATAGTTTGGGTTGGAAGGGACATTAAAGATCATCTAGTTCCAAACCCCCTGCATAGGCAGGGACACCTTCCTCTAGATCAGGTTGCTCAAGGCCCCATCTAACCTGGTCTTGAAGACCTCCAGGGAGTGGGCATCCACAGCGTCCCAGGGCAACCTGTTCCAGCATCTCACCACCCTCACAGGAAGGGAACTTTTTCCTAATGTCCAGCCTGAATCTCCCCTCTTTAAGCTTCAGACCACTGCCCCTTGTCCTCTCACTATATGCCTGTGTAAAAAGCCCTACCCCAGCTTTCTTGTAGGCCCCCTTCAGATACTGGAAAGTTGCTATAAGGTTACCACGGAGCCTCCTCTTCTCTAGGCTGAACAGCCCAAAATTCCTCAGCCTGTCTTCATAGGGGAGGTGCTCCAGCCCTCTGATCATCTTTGTGGCTCTCCTCTGGACACACTTGAGGAGTTCTATGTCCTTCTTATGTTGGGGACTCCAGAATTGGACGCAGCACTCCAGGTGGGGTCTCACCAGAGCAGTGTACAGGGGGAGAATCACCTCTCTTGACTGGCTGGCTATGTTTCTTTTAATGCAGCCTAGAATATGGTTGGGTTTCTGGGCTGCTAGCACACATTGCCTGCTCATGATAAACCTCTGGTCCACCTCTACCCCCAAGTCCCTCTTCTCTGGGCTGTCCTCAACCCTTTCTCCTCCCAACATATATTCATGCATGGGATTGACTTAACCCAGATGCAGAACCTTGCACTTGGCCTTGTTGAAGTTCATGCAGTTTGCATAAGCCCACTTCTTCAGCCTGTCAAGGTCTGGATGGCATCCCTTCACCACATAGTCTGGTGTCATCACCAAACTTGCTGAGGGTGCACTCGATTCTACTGTCCACGTCACTGACAAAGATGTTAAAGTAACACTGGTCCAAGTAGGGACCCTTGAGGAACATCACTTGTCACACTAAAGAAGTGTCACACAACTGAAGACATATCTGCATGTCTGTGTGCTGTTTTGGTTTGGCACGTGCTTTTTTTTTTTTTTTGTATTGGGGAAGGTCCCCAGGGGTGGCTCTCATAAGAAGCTGAGAAGCTCCCTCTGCCCAAACAGCAGCCGAGGAGCCATTAGAGAGACAATAGGTGCACCTCTGTGATTAAATACGAAAGATGTGATATTATACCTGAGCAGAGTGAGCACTTGAGAAGAAGAGTTAAGTTGGAGAGGCAGAGTGGTGCTGGTGGTTGGTGAGGAAGAAGGGGAAGAAGTTGTCTAAGCAGAAATTTCCCTGCAACCTACAGTGAGACGGCAGCTGTCCCTCTGCACTCATGGAGGAACGTGGCGGAACATTCCTTGAAGGCACCAGGATGGGTGAAGTTGGATTTTGCTGCCAGTGGAGTTGGATTATGCACTTATGGAAGACCCCAGTGCCAGGGTAGGTGACTATTCCCGAAACAGCCCGTGACTCTGTGAGAAGCCCACGCTGGAGCAGCTTGCTCTGCACCTTGCGGGAAGTACTCATGAAGGAGAGGTTCAGGGAGGACTCTCTTCCATGGGAGAGACCCCATGGGGAAGCAGGGAAGGACTGTGAGGAATCCTTCTTCTGGAAGAGGAAGGAGCAGCAGGAACCACCAGCCTGTGAACTGACTCTAAACCTCATCCCCTGTTCCCCTGTGCCAGTGGGGGAAGGAGAGAGAGAAATCAGGAGCAAAGTGATTTGAGCCCAGGAAGAAGGGTGGGGTAACATATGCAAGCACTGCTCTTTGTGTTGTCTGCATCCTGTGTGCATCTGACTATCATGAAATTAAATTATTATTTTTCCTCAAGTTAATTCTGTTTTGCCCATGACCCTCCTTGTCTTTTGTGTCCACCCATGAGCTTCTAATTGGCCTTTGTCCTACCCATCCCACAGTGTGTGTGTGCTGGGGAGGAGGAGCTGAGTGAGGGGCCACATGTCTGATTCTTTGTTGTCATGCTAGGTTCAAACCACAACAGTCTGTGTCCTGTGTGCTGAGCATGAGTAATTACAAGTTACCTCTCAGCTGGACTTACCAGTTCAGGCAGGCAGCTTTGGCTCAGGCAACAATCAATACCCATTCATGTAGATATGCCCTGGGCTACAAGGCATGAAGCCCAGTTGAAATAGTAGTCCCTCCATGGTAAGGCACAGGTGTGATCAAGCACACCTGAAAACCATGTCTTACCTAAGCTTGGCTAATTAGCCTGCAACAAAGACCATTTACCTTATGTGCCTAGCTTGGAAAGCTGGGCTTCTCTCCCTCCAGAAGAGCAGCCAGCAGCCTGCTCATACCGCCTGGGGCTGGGGGTCTGAATCTCATGTAGTGCTATGACTCACCTGCACCCTTCTCCATGCCCAACATGTAATGTCAAAGCCAATAGGACTACAGGTTTGCACAAAATATGAAAACGAACTTATGACAGTCCCTGGTAAGATAATTTGACATGATTCATTTAATTTAACCTGATCTGTACAGGAAAAAGAACAACAAACATTTTGCTGTCATCTCTGGCACTCTGAAAATCCCTCTCTGGGCTGCCATTAGCCAAGCTAAACTTTTTAGTACATGACAGCCACCCTGGAGACCTTTGTGCCCAGAGGCAGAGCAGCTGCCCATGGCTAAGGGTCAATGGTGCCACCTCATGAAAATTCTGGCAGGAGGACCAGGACATCTTCTTTATCAGTCCTGAGCAAGGCTGGAGTCTGACCCAGGGGAACCATTTCTCTTAGACCTGCTACATTTGGCAAACCTTTGACAGCAAAATGCAGAAAGAAATCCCTAAAACTAGTACATGACATAAAGGAAATCTGTGGAAGTACACAAAGTATATCTCATACACAGAGAGACTACATGGCATCACATATCTGGTAAGAGGACTGCAACATTGCAATACAATCTCTTTAAGGTTTAAAATATTTTTAAATTGGATGTTTTATCTCAAGTGACACAGGGCCATGTTTTGTTTTGGCTTTTAATTTTATCACCACTACAAAAATTACAATTAGTCCCCCAAATGTGATCAGCAGTTTTAAAGCCTAGCTGATCATAATCCTCTTCCATAACTCTGCTCTGCCCTAAATATCATCCCCTGACTTCTGAGTCACAGTGCTCTAAAACAGTACAATTGCTGAACTCATTACACTGCAGACTGAAGCATAAATGTGCATCAGCTGCTCTCGTTAGCCTCTGACACCCAGAGGTCCTCTCTGAAGGGTGAGTTACATCTCCCGCAGTGGCCAAGTGGCTGAGACAAAAAGTACGACAGAGTGTTTCTTGGTTAGATCTAGGTTGAAGATGCTGTAGGAAACATGCCAGAAACACCTGGAGCTGCATTTAGCCTCATGAGATGGGGGAGTGATGGTATTGGGATTAATGGACAGAGGAACAAAACTAGAGCAAAACCACAATATCATGTTTGTGTTAAATTACATTCCCTTTCTTTACCCATGGAAACTCTTTTCTGGACTTATGTCTTAAAGCACGTATTTCAGCTCCTTTGAACAAAAAATCAAGTTACTTTGACATGTATTCTAGCAGTTGAATAGCCATTAAAAATTATGAGGCTGAAAATGCAAGGCTATTAGAGAGTAAAGGGAAAGGTTCGTGAACTTTAAGCAGTCGACTTTACTTTCATAGGCTGTTATGATGGAGATGAGTTTCATATAAAACTTCCCATCACACCAAATTAAGTAAATCTAAAACTTTTTGGTGCTTTAATGGACATTATGAATAAAGGCAAGATAAACAAGACAAGAGACAGCAAACACAGAGATTAAGAAAACAGAGACAATGCTAGAGAAAAGCCAAATTTCCTGCAACCTGCCACTTCTCACAAGTCAAGTGCTACTTCTGTTTAAATGTTGGAGAGACATGGACTTTACAGATGGACCACTCAGCAGATAAGGGATTGCCTGAATGGTCACATTCAAAGACTTGTAGTTAATGGCTTGATGTCCAAGTAGAGACCAGTGACAAGCGGCATTCCTCAAGGCTCATCAGTACTGGGACCAGTGCTGTTTAACATCTTTGTTGGCAACAAGTCCACCCTCAGGAAGTTTTCTGATGACACCAAGTTGTGTGTGATGTAGTGTATACACTGGAGGGAAGGGAGACCATCTAGAGGCCCTTTACAGTTGTGAGAGGTGGGCCTGTGCAAACTTTATGAGATTTGACAAGGCCAAGCATACTTGAGTCAGGGCAATCCTAAGCATAAATACAGGTTGGGAAGAGAATGCATTGAGAACAGCCGTGAGGGAAAGCTCTTGAGGGTGTTGGTGGCAAGAAACTCAGCATAGGCCAGCAATCTGCACTTGCAGCCCAGAAAGCCAACCATGTTCTGGACTGCATCAAAAGAAGCATGGCCAACAGGTCAAGGGAGGTGATTCTACTCCTCTGTTCTGCTTTGGTGAGACATCACCTGGAGTACTGGGTCCAGCTCTGGAGCCCCCAGCAAAAGAAGGACATTGAGCTGTTGGAGTAGGTCGTGAGGAGGGCCATGAATATGATCAAAGGGCTGGATCCTGATCCTATGAGGACAGTCTGAGAGAGTTGCCCTGGAAAAAAGAAGGTTTTATGGAACCTTACAGCAGCCCTCCAGCACCTGCAGGGGGCCTACAGGAAATCTGGGGGGGACTTTTTAAAAGGATGTGCAGCGAGAGGAAAGGGAATAATAGCTCTAAATGGAAACAGGGTAAATTTAGGTTAGACATTAGGAAGAAATTCTTTAGTGTGAGGGTACTGAGATACTGAAACAAGTTGCCCAGGAAAGTTGTGGTAGCCCCATCCCTGGAAATGTTCTAGGCCTGGTTGGGGCTTGGAGCAACCTGGTCTAGTGGGAGGTGTCCCTGCTCATGCAGGGGGGTTGGAACTAGGTGATCTTTAAGGTTCCTTCCAGCCCAAACCATTCTACGATTCTCTGATATCACTCTCAGACTTGTTTCTGAACTCTAGGAGGTAAACTGAAGGTGCAGCACACTTGATAGACCTTAGAAGAGGGGAAAGAAGAGGGTTCAGCAAAAAAATCAATCAATAGGAAATGTTCAGCTACCTCTGAAGTGGGAGACCTAGCTATCCTCAGGACTCTGTGCCTTGCTTGCTACTAGAAACTATCTCGTACATAACTAAATACAAACAGTTCTGTACCTGCAAGCGGGTTCTGCCCACTGTACAAGGTGGCAGATAACCAGAACTAGAAAAGGCAATAGTCATGAGGGGAACAAGTCCCTCACAGAATGAAGGAATGGTTTTAAAAACAAAGTGTTATAGGAATGCCAGAATGAGCTGAGAGTTTCCTTGTGTAACACTCAAGATCCTCAGGCCAGTGGTGCTAAATCCACTTCTGGCCTTCATAAACTAAGTTACAAACACAAACATTAAAGAGATTAATTTTTTTCCTCCAAATATTAATCTTTGATGTTTTAACTATGTCTTCAATATAAGCTAAAGGATCACATGAACTACATTACTATGTCAGCTGTGTAGCTTAATCTATGGGTTTTCTTTCAAACTACTTGACCATGGTGGCTGTTCGCTTTAACGTTAAGATAAATGCTTTTATGATGAGTGTTATGGTGACAGGGAAGTGAAGAATTTTAAACAACTTTGCTTTATGGATTATTCTTACAGCACCAGAGTTCAGTTAGTACATCCAATACAGGAACCTGAAAAATGCTAGATCAGAAACATCAGACAGAAGGTGTTCAGAGGGATGGGATCTCAGCTTTTAAGTGCCAGTGGGAAAGTGCTAGAAAACTATTGCTGATCTAAATCTAGTATTTTCCAGACCTACAAGAGTATAGGTACCAATCCTGCTGTGAGTAATATCATGTGACTAAATAGATACAGGCATATCTAGAAAGGGGCACATATTCATCATCCTTACTGTGCTCTAGACTTCAACCAGCTTTTGCTAGTCCAATATTTATTTTGACAATCCAACACAGAAGCACAAAGATGTGGTTTGTATGCCTTAGGCTTCCTTAAGGAATTGAAAGGAAAGTGGGTTTTTTTGGTGGTTTTTTTGTTTGTTTTTGTTTTTGTGGGTTTTTTTGTTTTGTTTGTTTGTTTGTTTGTTTGTTTTTTTCAACACAACTCTCTTTTTCTTCCTTTTATTGATTATTTTAAGAAACAACAAGTAACAAAACAATTTTTCATTTAAAGCACAGTGCATCTGTCTCAGTTTTCAGACACAGAAAACAGAGACACTTTTCCCTGTGCTTCAGTACATACCTCAGTGAACCTTCACAGTACTAAGACAGAAATGGGAACTGCATGTCAGGTCTAGTGTTTTACACAAATAATACAGCAAAATGAAGAACTGTTCTGTTTCCAAATTACTTAGGCTAGTAGGAAAATACAGTTTCTTATCTCAGTGTCTTTGCAGCCTGGATCTTTCTAATGAGAATAAAAAATTAAGGATTTTCTTAGCACAAACATTTTACAATATGACTCTTTAACTTTTGGAATACAATGTGCTTTCATGTACATATATGAAGGATATAGTCTATTCAATATTTAAAACATTAATTGGAATATTAAAAATAAAGAGAAACATTAGACTAAGGAAATTGTACACTACAAGTCAGTCTTTTACAAATGTGAAAGGGGCTATTACAGCTGATATGTGGTCATTCAGCTGACATCTACATCATCCCCAAGCTGAGACAGACAAAATTGGACTATCTTAATATCACAGAACAGAGTGAATAATGGAAAAATCAGAAATTTAACTGATGAATAAGTTAAATGAAACATGACATCAGACTGCATGAAAGAAACAGTCGTAAGCTGAATAAATAATTGTAAAGAGCAGGAATAATTCTTAAAATGACAGATTGTAGCAACAAAATGGGACGGGCATCAGACACTGTGGGGTAAAGAGAAATGGACAAAATGTAGAAGCTGGGGATTTCTTCTGTACATCCTGTATACACAAATCTGGTAAAGCATAAAGACACTCAGTCCTGACTGAAAAACGTAACTTGTCAACATCTGGTAACGCCTCTTCAAAAGAACCAATATTTTGTCTCTGTTACTGAGTTTATGAAGGATTAGGCTAACCAAAGAAAACACTCCTTCCTGGAAAAATATTGTGCAATATTTCTTTTTTTACATGTGAAACAACCTAGCTACAGGTCTTGGTAAGAAATCACTGAGCTAAATCCACCCTTACAACTATAGAAAGGTACTAAAAAACACTGACAGAATAGTTCTACTCCAAAGTAGAACTTGCTCTGCTGACTCAAGGTTCTTGTCTGTTGGGGCTTCATTGAAGTCAAGAAGGCTGTACTAAACACAAATGACAAAAGATACTGAGTGTCTCAGGAAGAGGGGATTAATTTTAAAACACTACTTTACTTTGATATTTCAATAGCAATTGATAGCTGAGGGTGATGGGATGGACTTGGGCTTGGTTTGAGGGCTTTTTCCTATCCCAGTGAGTATCTCCAAGAACTGGGAATGGGTGCCCAGGAACAGCATGCCTGTCAGGTGCCTGTTCTCAGTGAGCAGTTTCTGAGTCCATTCCACAGTGAGAGTCAGGAGAAGAACCTGACCTGAACATCTTCATTTTTTCTTAGCAGCAGGCAATGCCCATTGACTTTAATTCCTCAGCCATCCACTTAGCACCGGTTTCCCTTCAAGACTACAAGTGATATAAAGTAACACGGCCTGTCTAGTTAAGGAACACAGATGTCACATATTCCTCCAGTTCTGGGCACAATTCAAAAACGTTAACTCAATCTAAAGGCTTTACATATATGCATACATATAGAAATATTTCTATATAGACCTGAATAAAAGGTATAAGGTCAATATTGCTCAAAAATAACACTGAATGTGAGCAAGTTTCTACCCCAAGCAGCCGCAGGCAGACTCTACCACCACCTTTCACTGGTGATTCAGGACCCAGATGAACAACTGGAACTTAGGTGGGGAAGTGGGCAAAGAGATACTGAAGACAGTGTTACCTTCAAATAAGTGGGACAAGATTAAACTACAAGGTCCTTCTGTAAAGGACCTTGTAGCACATAAGCCTCTTGTTTGAATTCACAACCAAACATAAATTAGACCTTTACTAGAAGACAACAGATGGAATGATTTAATTAAAATATCTAAACAAAACCGCAGTTGTTACATCTTTAAATGATTAGTGCTCTACACCTGTCTGAATGGTTAAATTTTAATAATGAATCCTAAACTGGATTGTGTTATCAGAATAGAAAATTAGGTTTCTTCTGCTATAACTCATTGTCAAGACACTAGATTCTTCTGGGAAAAAAAAGAAGATGGAACCAGAGAGAAAGATAAACGCCTGTCATTCTATTAACAGATAACCCAAATGTCATACCTTATCCTCATTTCTGCTGAGTTATTCATAATGCCTTAATTTCTCTTTAGAGTTTCACATAGGCGTCAGCTGACCTAGAAACCTTTTGATAAAACGTGTTTAAGCTTGTTTAAAAAGACATTGGCTTTAACCTCTGTCTTTTCTTTGCCAGATGGAAATTGCTCACAGTTCCCTTCTGACAGCCCCAAGAAGCCCCTTGCTCTCCTCAGCCAGTCACTCCAATCTCCTAATCTTCAACTCTTTGGACACAGCTCTTCCGACAAGAACAACTACACTTATCTCAGCCCTGGAGATATAGGAAGTCCTTAAGCAATGTACTTTATAACTGTAAAGTTCTTTATCATAGCCTAGATAGCATAGCATAACTAAAGCTATTCTGGCTTTGCTTACAAATGTTTCAGTCTTGATGTTATGGGGTAGTTCAGCAACGAATCCAAACTTAATCTTTACTGGGATTCACAAGCTAGCTGTTCTTGTCTTGGTTCCAGATTTAACCTAGCAGCTGTCTTCTTAGCACATGCAAGAAAGAGAGCTCTATGCAAATCACAGTCTTATTTCTCTCTGACTTAGTACCTGAATGGTTAAAGCCCTCACCAATGGTAATTAGGTTTCAATTCCTTTTTAGCCTTCCTCAAGATACTGCCTTAGCTACTAGGCAATAAATACTCTGTAATGACTTCTTCACATTTATTCCTGCAGCAGTTCTCAATTTTGTATGGAAAAAAATGACAGCAAAGGCAGAGAAAGAATAAGTATAAGCATGACCCTGGAATTTTTAATAACAGTGAAGACTTGTGTGCAGAATCTTTTTTGTCTAGACAGCTTCCTGTTTTATGATAAATATGCAGTAGAACAGGAACTAGAACCCACCATTCTTGACCATGATGGTTTGACCATGACTCCTTTAACATTGGTTAATCTTTTTGGAAAGAGAGTTGGTGGTCATACTTCAGGAACATGCTTGCATTTTTGATGCTGAACAGACAGAACCAGTCCCTTGCATGCCAGCTGAGATGCCAAAGTCCCAGCATCTGGTCCCATGAGACACCCTTCACCTCAGGCTTTCACTGGCAGGTAAACCGAGTGTCTTCCCTGTTGGAGGTCTGCCTTTTACAGACTCCATTCCTGAGCACTATAAAGCTATATCAGTAACTTTCAGATAAATGCATCCATGCTATCATCAGCTCTGTGGACATAGTATGGTGGCGGAATACCTATCAGAGACAGCACAAGGGCTATGTCCATGCAAGACAAGTCGACTTTGGTGTAACATCATGTGAATGCTGTGATAGTGCTGCTCAACCCTAGACAGTAAAGCCATGCAGTTTACCAGGTCAGGAAATTGCTGCACTGCCTTTCATTGTATCCCAGGTAGACATGCCCTAACTTGCTCTACATGTTTCATAATAAGCCGAAGTCCAAGTCTTACTCAGATTTCACAAATTCCATTAAATATTTGGCAGGAAAGTGCTGTAAAAAAAAAAAAAAAGATACTGAATGATACACAGCATCAGATGTAAGTTAGATGTCTGGAAGGATTATGACCCTTCCCTCATAATCTGTCATGCCTCGTTCCTGACAGGGGCAACAAGCAGGACATACTTCTGCATGCAATGCTGTGATTCTTTGTCTTTGCATCAACATTCTAAATGTGATGTTTAATGTGAACAGAAATTCTAAATTTGCCAAGTTTCTGACTGTGTTTGTTTGCACAATTAAACATCCAGGTCTAGTAGGAGGGCATTAGCCTCTGGGACAAGCAGTGGTGATGTAGAGTGGTTACTAATTTAGCTGTCCCATGTAGATGACTGCTACATGAAAACCAATATTTCCCATAGTTAGTGACTACTTTGTTCTGGTAAGTTGAGACCTTAGATATTGACCAAGATAATGAATGACTTTTCAAAGCTGAGCTCAGATGCTCAACAGTTAGAGGGAGGGCTGAAAAGCGGACTGATGAGTAAAACCTCAAAGGTTTGATAAGACATAAGGTTTATGTGGAAGGAACTTCCATTTTTTTTTCCTAATTACTGTACTGCTGGTCTGCTTACAGATGATAAGGCAGTAAACACTGCCAAGAGCCTTACACAATCCAAATGGAATTCAAATTGCAACTGGTAAAACAAATCCTTTGTAATCACGCTGGAAGTTGCAGTGTTGTATATACAGGTGCCATTTTCTAACATGCAGTACAGTAGAAAAAAAAAAATTAAATAAACTGAACATCTCATATTGTACCTTCTTTGAAGGTACAACCTCATTGTGAAATGAAGTTTAATCAGCACCTCTGTGGCTAGACTAACATTCCTAAGTGCAAACAAGAATGCATATATGCAGAATACATTTCAGCTGTGCAACCACTGGTCGTGGGAAGAAGGCAGCACAAATATAAACAGCTCTATTTAGCAGCTTTGGTTACAATTATGCAATAAATTCAGAAAATTTACCTTTGAAAACATGCTAGACTGATAACTACTCTTTGGACTACTTCTAAACTAGTCATACAAGCTAATTATTAATTTTTCCTCACGTGGTTTATTTAATAGGCTTTTTTTTTTTTTCTTTGTTAATTAGAAACACTTCTTATTTGTTTAGGAAGAAAAGAAATTTTGAGAATGATGACAGAGCATACAAAATGTTTTCAGAAAACTGTAAATGATCACTTACAGCTGAATATCTATTCTAAACTGGCCCAAATAGACCTGTATGTAATTATCTCTGTGCTGTTGGTAATTCAGAATTCTAAAATAGGTAGTAAGTTTTTCCTTAGAATATTTTCATCCTTAGCATTAATTTAATATTGTAATACTTTTGAAAATCACAAATATTTTACAGTGTGAGAGCAGGATAATGCTACATGGGTTTGCAGCTGTTTAAATGTCCTACACTATGTGACTACCAACTCAAGGGAATACCCCTCTCTACTGTTACTGCATTCTCAAAGTGCACAAAAATCTGAAATAATGTCTATCACATAGCATACAGTGCTGTAACATACTTGCATGGAAGAATAACTTGTGTGGGTATGATTCTTTGAACTACAGGTCATATCAGTTTTACTCTTACTAAAGCTGAACAAGGTCTTATAATAGGATGGGAATCGTATGGTAATAGCTTGATAGTTATGGTTCTGAAATGGAGACTTGCAAGAAGAACTGTTCTGACATGTTCTGACATGATGCTAACACAATTACAGTCATTACAACATAGACAGATAGGAAAGTGGCAAGTTGAAAAAATTTTGAGTTTGTTTGTTTGTTTGTTTCATTTCATTTTGTTTCCCCAGGAGGAATCAGACTGGTTTTTCTCTTCCTGTCTGTGCTAAAACTGTCTTTGGAAATCAGATTAAAACAAAACCTTCTTTGATTTATCCACAAAGAAAATAACATCTCAAAAACCTCCCTAGCCAAAAGAAATAAGTCATTCTACTACTTGTTTTAAGCAAGTCCAACTACAGATTCTGGAGATGAGAACAAACTTGCTTAGTGTATTCTCCTGCTCTGTGCACAAACACTGTCCCTATGTTGTGGCAAGCACTTCTTATTTTTACACCAGCTTTGTATGGTTGTGTGAAGCTAAAGTGTAGTCCTGGCATGGATCTGCCAGTTCCTATTATAGTTGTTTTCCCCTTGGACAAAGAAAGATCTGTGGCACGTGTTCCTGTGACAGCTCTGTGGTACTCAGATACCCCACTGGCATAATGCAGCTGCATCACTGCTGAGCATTTGGTCTGATGAGTCTACTCAGTTTCCTGCATGAATAAAATCTAACTTGGCAGGACTGAGATAAAGCCCCTTAGTGGCCCTTCCATTCATACTGGAGGCTAAATATTATAGTGCAGACAAACCTTCAAAAGGACTGATTTAAGGCCCAAGCTGTCCTCATTCTCATCTGCACAAAAGTTTCCATCAGCAGTCAGGTTAAGATCTGACATAATGAGAATTGTGATAATATCAGCATGATGAAAAGAGCTTGCCAGAGGCTGTGTCATGTAGCAGTGGTCTCAGAACCATTATTTTATTATATTCCTTGGCCTTTTAGTTTTATTTGATCTATGTAGCTACTCCATAGAAACAACAAGATTTTTTTATGAGCACACAGCAGTAAGAAATGGGCAACAATATTTTTCTAGTGGCAAATGCCATATAAAAAACCTTTGCTATTATATTATATTAAACTGTAAGTGTATGCAGACATCCCTCTCCCCATCTCTCACATATATCTTCCTCCTGATGAATATTCTACCCCAAAACTACAGTTCTGGTACAATAGCCATAAAGATTTTGCAGATAGGACTCTTAAAAACCCAGACCACAGTACAATAAGCTGATACACAGCAGTTCTCTACAAGAAAAGCCTGATGATTTTTTTTTTTTTTTTTCCTGGAAATTCAACGAATCACATAGTCAAGGAAGCACTGAAGATTTTAAAATAGCTCAGATGACATTTTGTTATTAAATTTAGTTTAAATATTAAAAATATTTTCCAAAAGGAGTTATATAACTCATTTCAAAACAAAGATATGACAAGACAAAGTTTAAAAGAAAAACAAAACCAAAAAACAAAACCAACAAAAAACAACCAAATTTAAGTTGTCCAGTAGTTTACATTAACTGATCAAAATGCTCCCTATTGACACAATCTATTAGGAATAAGTGCAAGTCTAGTGGGCAATAGTTAGCCTCTATAAGAAATAGAAATATGCATACTCAGTACATCACAGTACAAGAAAAAATATGTTGTAGCTGTATGTTCAGGTCTAGTTTAACTTCTTTCAATTTTGTGTGCTTTTCCCAGTAGACTTTTAAAAATTCTTAGGAAGTGGTTTCTATTTTTTTTTTTCTCATGATCTTCTGATCAACAGGTTCAACATAATACTTTGTGAATTGCCACCATGAAATTTGCAAAGCAGGTAGGTGTTTTCTTTCAATTGGAAATCATAATGAAAATGTTTTCATGACAATATACAGATTCGCAGAATAACTCTCTTCAGCTGTAGGATTTACCTGTTTTGTGATTATGGAATGTATCTTCATGACTTGCAAATGCCAGGAGAGTCCCACTTTCTATGGGCAGTCACAGCTTCCTCAGCAATCAGTCACAGTAATGTACAGTATTTTTTCATCACTCTGCTAACACATTCCACAAGGGATATAAGGCTTAATATTCCTCTTTTACACGGGAGGAAACTGACGAAGAGGGAAGCAAAGCCAGCTGCCCAGGCCACCACCCCAGGGTGTGGCCCCCAGGGAAGTAGATCACACTGCCCTACGAAGTATCATGGATGCGCAGTCCAGATCTAAACATCTCATGGCATGTGTGTGGAGCAGAATTGCGGGCTCTTCACATTGTTTCTCCCATGCTGAGAGATTTCAGTAACAAGTAATGCTCACATGATGCTCAGAGTATTATAAGAACCTTCCAGTGTTTGCCTGTGTGAGAATAATATATCTAGGCTTGTGGAATACAGAACTCTGGTAGCAGCAGTTTCTTTTTAGAGTACCCAGAAGGGGTATACATAAGTTAATTATTTTGGAAAATGGTTTCTGCTTTTTTTTTCTTTCTTACAGACTGTATTCAGGACACCTTCAATGAAATTTTTTTAGCTGCAAGAGTAAAATGCCCCACCAGTTTACTACAGAGGTGTCGCTGGCGAACTATCTCACCTGCAATAGAGATCCTAGCAACAGAGGGTGATCCATTCTATCAGTTTTATGTGTCCCACTGTATACATGTCCCCTGATACAGACTTCACTGTACATAAGCATAAATCAAGGAAGACAACAGGCGTTCTAGGACAGGAAGAGGCGTTTTGGGTGAACACCTCTTCTTGACTGACAAGCGATGAGCAATCTGGGAACTTTGTCTAGAACAATTTTAGCCAATTCAGATAAATGCATCCTCCAGGCTATTGTAAATTCTGCCAGGAACTGATTCATCTGTGGTAGGCTTCTGAATCTGGGTGATGGAACCATGATGAAAAGGCTGAAGCCTCAGTGTTTTTCACAAAACAACAGTTTTTTTCCAAGTTAGTTCTTTTCCCATTCATTTTTGCAAAAGTGCATCAAGCCCTGGCACAGCTAAAGATCAAAATTCTTAGCAGCATTGGATGTCCTCAGACAGGACTTTTTTTTTTCTCCTTTTAGTAAGAAAGTATCATTTTCTTAACTGAAAAATTCCTGAAATAGAGGTACCATTACAAGTACAACCTAAAACAATAAGAAACCGTGCTTAGCTGCTTAATAGTACTGAAAACAATTTTGAAAATTTCAGAGTTTCTTTAGGTCTAACCATGCCCCCATAAAATTTACATCTCTAAGTCTTACAATATTCAATTCTGGAGTCTACTGGCTAAAACTATTAAGAAAGTATGTACACAAAGCAACGTCTCTTTCAAAATAAGACTGAACACACATTTTATCAAATTAAGAAATCCGTCACTGTCAGATCTGCTTTCATCTGATGGCACAACACCTCTACTTCTCATATCGTGTCAGCCTTTTTCTACAGCACAGGACACGTGAACTGAAAAATGTAAAGAGTGTCTTAAAATATGGGTAAGTATATAAGCACAAAATTCCAAATTTATATACCAATTTGTCAAATCTCAAAGAATTATATGTGCAAGAATATTTATAAGTATATACATGCAGGTAAATGCTTTCTGTGTGACAGAGTTACCATAACCATATAAGGTTTTACAAATGAATCACATAGGTTATTATATGAACGATCATCTAGAAGAGAATCAAAGGGTGAACTAACATGAATGATAATTTTTTTAAAAAATTTTACTCTAAGTACATAACCTTATTTTACTCCTGTTGTAAAAATCCTGCTATCCTCAATGCCAAGGAAACAAAAGAAACTGAATAAAACTTGTAAAAAGAAAACAATACTCATGTCTTTCATGATTACAAGTGCAATGATTCATTTGAAACACAAATTAATTTTTGACTCATAGAAAGACCAATATGCTTTGCTTTTATTGCATGACCCCAAAGCAATAATAATATTTTGCATTTTTATAGAGCATCTCACTCTGATTTTTTAAATTGCGGTATGTGTAATTAGTTGGTGGTTATCTTGCTGTGTGCACACTGAGACTGTAAGATCTATGAGAGAAGAATCTTCTTATCCATTTTAACAATTACTGAAATAAGATCCTCTCCTACTATAAGGTCATTTTGATTCACCCACGGCAGTCAAGCTCTTGAAAACTATTAATAAAGATAATTGTTATTATATTTACATTACTTCTAAGGGAAATTTAGCATAAAGTATACATTTTCTGAAACTTTCAGGCATTTGATTCTACCTAAAGAGACACATTCCAGAGCACATTCATATATGGATGTGTCTAGGCACACTTGGCACATGCAGATGCTGAAAAATGTTCTGCATTTCATTGAGCAAGTATGTGGAAGCAAATGCTGTTTAAATATTCCACTTTCACAACCCAGTGGGATTGTCATCATCCAGCTTGTTCCAGTATCATTTGATACACAAGTAAATAAATATCAGGTATCAATATGCCAGTTATAGCCTTTCCTGAACATCTTTTAGACCTCTTGCACATTTCAAAAGCAGCAGCTGCTGAGGGTCAAGGAGCTAGAGGAACGAGCTGGTGGCTTCTCAATGAACTTCATCAGTTTTCCATGTAGTGTTTCTGTTCTCACCTGTCCCAAGTCTAGTAGATTCCAGAAATGCAGCTAAGAAACAGTAGATAATACAACAAAATTTACAGAAAAGGAAGGTTCCTAAGACCATCAATGCACTGGACATCCGTAATGACATACAAATCTTCGTAGCCTTGTTTACCAAGAAAATGGATATCTAGGAGAGCTTAAGCCTGGCATACAGAACCTTTTGAAAGCAATGAGCTACTGCATAACCCAAGCAGGCTGTTGTTCCTTCTGAAGAAGACCTGTTTATACAATCATGCAAGTTCAGTGCCTTCATGTACACTCTGACACCTAGAAAAAAGAGACAGAGTACCTTCTTCAGTCATTCTCCAGGCTCTGGAAACGCAAAACTGCAATAGAAGTTTCTCTGTCAAATTACTAGCAGTATGAGTGGTTGGTAGGACATGGGCACAGGAGGTTAGGATGTCTAAATTTTAGTAAGTACTATCGTTACAGTCCTGTGAAATGTAGGTCACATGGGCATATTGGTAACTACCTTTCCCTTACTTCTATAGTTCAGGTTAGACTCTTAAACACCTGAAGATCCGGTACTAAAGTTGTGAAGTCTAAAACTTAAGCTGTCCAAAATATTTTCTTCCTCAGGGAACAGTTTCTGGGTTTTCAGAAATGTTTATTTGTTTTAGACAGAATAAATTAGACCCTCAAGTTTGGATTCTTAGCAAGAAAATTTTTTGAAAAAGCCTTCCTGTGCTGTCTCACTTGATTCTATCAGAAATAAAATATCCAAAAAACCCTGAAAAGCATCTTTATTCCTGACTCATCATTTACATTTGCCATCCTCCTGTATTTGAAGAGTAGAAAGCATGGGAATATATGTCATTGTAACAGTATGATGTTTGAAAATACAGTTTAAATGTATTACTATAAATTTATCTCCTATTATGGTTTGGGTAAAAGCTTCCTTTTATTCCCAACTGCTGCAATTTTCAAGAATTATTTACCAAACTATTGTCAAAAGTTAGTCAGGAGAGGACAGCATTTAAACTGTATTTTCTGTCATAGAATAGAACTAATTGAATAATATATAAAATGTTGATAATTAATGGTTATTTCCATGTAAAGTAGTGGCAGTCTGTACATGTGAAGCTCATATTCAAAAAGCACACATCGTAATAGTAAGAAGCTATTATTTCTTAATTAAGAGCACAGTATAATATATTCCTCTTTTGGAGAAAAAATACATAAAATTATGGTAACAACTTCAGCAATTGACATTTCATATTTACTCTTCACTTTATATGCCTTAAAAAGTCTGAGTAAGCTGTGGCTTGTTTTAATCCAAAATATAAAATAGCTTTTCATCATCTGAGGTAGGAACTCTGACTCTTGTGCATTTATCCTTTTAGATCAGTGTCTGATTTTGTCTCCTAGTATTTTGGGTAGAATCGTGGGCCTAATAACATAATTTGCAAAACTCACACTGGATTTCACTGAATCTGAGTGTATTAGTTGCTGAACTGTTCATTACTCTTATAGAAAAAGAAGAAAAAATACTACTCTGTGTCATTGTTATGATTATCTGGGTCTCAATCCATCACAATCTCTCAATCCAAAAGTAATCTCAACTTCTACAGAAATCATGTCCCAGGCAATAAAGCCAGAGGAAGGTTAATGGTTTGCTGTGAAACTACACAGCTGTATAATGGTGGCTTTCCATGTGCACAGTTTTACCCAGAACAGTTCTGAGATGGTGTAAGACAAGTAAATTTAAGTGAAATGGAAGGTAAGACACTTTGTTTAGGGCCACAAAAGAAAGACTTGTGGAAAGAGTATTTAAGCTGAAGTAACTGACATGATCCTATCCAAAAGAATAGAAGGATGGCCTGTGAATTTGTCATGCTGTTTTTTGGCAGAGGCAACCATGGTGCTGTGTTCTTTTAATCTTTTTTTCTCATAGCAAATACCTATGAGGTAAGAAAGGGAAAATGGTCCAACTGTAGCACTGCTGTCTACAATCAGAAGTGCGACTCTTCATGGCTAAAGCCCAATATCAGTATTTTCAAAAAATTAGAACATTCTTAGCCATATAGGACAGCTGTAATCTTATGAACCTGCATCAAACAGGGTAATATTTCTAACTGTTCTACACAGACATCTTTATCATTTGTGATCTTAAAATAACATTGTAAAACAAAGGGGCTCTTCTTCCTTCCTCCCATGGAAGCTGAAGGGCCCTTGGTAATTTTTCCAGAGATAGAAAATGGTTTTACATGCACATTTCCCTGCTTTTGTTCAGTTGGGGCACAGTGTTTCATTTTTCTCAGCATGGCTATGGGGAGATAAATGATGTTTGCTATGTTTGGACACTATATGCCAGTTATTCAGAGACTACAAATGGCAATGTTCATCCAAGTGTATTTTGAAAGTTACAAGTTATGGATGCCACAGAAAGGGTGTGATCATCTAGCTAAATCATGAAAGCAGAGTGATCACAGCAGCAGAATTTAGATTTAAAAAATGCTCTCATTTTACATTTTGACCACAGAAAGCTGACAGCTCTGTAGTGATTGCTGAAAGAGTGTCTATTCCAAACATATTCAGTTCAAATATTACAACCTACACATACTCACAAAGTCAACAAGTACAGAAATTTCCTGAATAGCTTGTGGGTTTTCTTTCAAATACAGTGATGGAAACAACAGTAAGATATCTCCATTTAGTGATGTGGGTAAATGAAGGGGACGCTACAGCCCACCTCAGACTGCAAAAGTGTGATACACATGATGGGGACCATGCAGTGTAATGACTCACAGGTCAGCTAAGCAGTTATTTCCCCGCCCACCCCTTTCTCCAACCTGCACTAACTCATATGGAGATTGCATCCACTTCTAATCATATACCCCTCCCTTCTGTAACAGGAATAAAAAATGTCGTCGTATTTGAAAAGAACTACACCTGCTTCTAACAGAGGTTTCTACAGTGTTTCCTTTCCCTTCCTATAAGCACTTGAGTACCATACATGGAAAAGCATTACTATTTCTAGCCATGCATCCTTGTCTTTTCATACCCCACAGAGAAGCTAAAAGGCAGCTGGAAGGAAGTGCATCATCTTAGGACAGACAGATTCAGTTTTTGGTTTTCACTTTTCAGTAATCAGCACTGCTATAGTCTTTTGAAAAGTAAATTGTCTCTAGTTTCTCATATAATAATTGTGGTTTTGTTGTCTTAGACAAATTATCTTAGGATGCTCATTTCCATACATTTACTTATTGAGATAATACTTCCTAGACTGCCTCTTTCACAGCTGTGTGTATTAATGCAAGACATATCTAGTACTCATGAAACAATGACTGTTGCAAAGAACTTTCCAGACTTTCGGCAGGAAGATACAGGGAAGGTAGTTCTACAATCTGTGCAGAATGGAGGTTCTCCTAAAAGGTGTCTGAAAAGCAGCTTATCTCTTTCCAGATAAGAACAAAGAAAGTGCCAGTTTCAGATGTCTGACTAAAAATTGTCTTTTATATAGTTGCAATCTGACATGCCAAGACAGCAAGGTAATTAAATGCATAAATGATATCGCGTCTACCTCATCACATCCTCAGTCCAAAAAATGCAGACAAAATTAGGAGGCAGCTTTTCAAAACTGAGCTGCAAGGCTGAAGTAAAAATGCTTGTAAACAAACTTTTCCATTTTGTTTTGCATCTTGAATCTTCCTCCTCAACTCTATGAATAAAGAATGAATACTCATTCAGCTCTGGCAAACCAGACTGAAAGATGAAGAGCTCTCTGAGCAATTGACCTTTCCAGGCAGCCAAGCAGCCAGAAGATGAGGAGTTATGTAGCCCCTCCACATCTGCAGCGTTAGTGCAATGTTCAAAAAGAAACCTGCATTACAGAGTGATGGTTTGACTTACCAACCAGAATGCTAGCTCGATTAGATAAACATAAAATCTTAGTTTTACAGTTTTACAGCAATGTCTCCCTTTTTTTTAGTGGGCTTTGTCATAAAAGTCAGTAAATTTGAGCTGGGTTTTTATATCAATTTTTTAAGGTTTTTGGTTGGTGTTTTCACTTGACAACACCAATGACTTAAGATAGATGTGAAAACCAAACACACACATATATACTTTTAAGTCTTTGCACAGTATTTAGAGACTAAAAACTATAATGAAATGCCTAGCTGTGGCTTTTTTATTGACACTGCCTTCCTGTTCATATGACTAGTTTCCTCTAAGGAAAATGTGACGTTTTGGATGATTTCCCATTTTCTGTTCAGAGAGGAAGTATGAAGGCCAGCTAACATTTGGCATTTCTGCTGCTCTTTAGTCACCGAAGAACACCTGCAGGTTAACTGTTAGCTTGTGCTGCTGCTCAAGGTCTCTAAGTATAAAAATGCACTGTTCTACCAAGGGAAAAGTTGACATTACAGCACCTGGGAATAAATTAATTTCTAATTTATATGTATCAGTTTAAAGGAGACACATAGAGCAGAATAATGCAAAAGAAAGATAAGTAACAATGTAGAATGGTATACAGAAAGCCTAACCCAGGAAGATGAAAAGTGTGAAAAAATTAAAAGATTTTACATTCTGTTCTCATTACATTCCCAACAACAGTAACACTACTGCTGCAACCTGGAAGAAGAAAGCAGAAGGGAAGAAAATCTCCCTCCCACTTCATATTTCACCACTGGGTTTTGTAGTGTTGCACATATTAAAACAACATGTCTGATTAGCTTTCTGATGTAATGAGATGGCTTTCGTATGATCAAATTGCAAATAAATACAGGGATAGACCCAGATACCTAGGAATTCCCAGAACACCTCCTCAAATGTTACCACACCAAAGAGGAAGAAATGTTCACCATTCAAGCTTTCTGGGAGATGTCGGGCTGTGGAGATACCTGTAATACAAACCAGTACATGCTAATATTACATTTAACAGTAACTGACTACATTTCAAAGCAGGAATGTGCCTGGACTGCACATTTATACTACTTGATCTCAATTTCATACACGTTGAGGTCACACTTATTTATCATGCCTTATCAACATTGTAACATCCAGCACCAATCACTGACTTGTTTTCTGTCATACCTTACAATTTACAGAAAAACAACCTCTATGATTTTTATTTTTTTCTTGGCCTTCACATCTGATGTTATGAATTCATTACCTCACTGGTTTGTTGTTTTGTTGTTTTGCTTTTTTTTTTTTTTTTGTGATAGTCAGATTCATGCATTATTACTGTGCAATGTACTGTGTAATCCAGTACATTATTGTAGAATATCAACACCCAAAAGTAATTCTCAGAAAATCAGAATTAGCACCAGTATTAGACGAAAAGTAGAAGAAGAAAAAGAATCAACAATTCCAAAGACTCCAACATGCTTTTTGAACTTCTAAAAGCTTAGAGTACTTCCCAATCATAGGGGTTTTTCTTCAGAGCAAGACAATTGTTTGTTGTATACTAGAATGCAATTGCTTTTCCCCCATTTCTTATCTTACCATATTAATCATAGAATAATTTGGGCTGGAGAAGACCTTAAAAATCATCCAGTTTCAACTCCTCTGCCTTGGGCAGGGACACCTCCCACTAGACCAGGTTGCTCAAAGCCCCTTTCAGCCTGGCCTTGAACACATCCAGGGAGGGGGCATCCACAATTGGGCAATCTGTGTCAGTATCTCACCACCCTCACAGGAAAGAATTTCTTCCTAATGTCTAAGCTAAATGTAGCCTCATACAGTTTAAAGGCCATTACTCCATGTTCTACCACTACATGCTCTTGTAAATAGTTTGTTTACAGCCTTCCTGTGATCCCTGGCCTGTTGTGCAAATATCCGTGTTATACAAACATCTATTCTGCTATTTATCTACATCCATTCTAAACTAGGCATTTCTTCTTTTTAGGCTCAGCATTGAAGACATCTTGCCACTCTCAAGTATGAAAAGGGAGTAATGGGAAAGTCCCATCCGAGAGAGTCGAAAGCCTTTCATCAGACAAAGGAATGTAGGCTTGTCAGTTGAGAAAGACACGTGAGATGCAATCAGGACTTCACAAGAAATCTGGTGACATTTTCTGTATCAGACAACACAGAAAAAGTGTGCAAAAATGTCAGGGTGATATCAATTGCATGATTTGCTTCTCATCAGTCAGCTGATATGCAGAGGCTGACTAGAGAAAGATCTGACTATGAATGAATGAAAAATGTAACTTGGCTCAAGGCCCTGGCTTTCAGAGGAAGGTTTCACAATAAATTTGAAGTTGTGTATGATGACTGATGTGTACGAAAATAACTGAGCAAATACAACCTGGTGAGGTTTGTTGTTATTCCTCCCTCTCTGCCATTATCTCATTACGTGATTCTGAGCAACTCTGTAATCTCTTCATGCCTCAGGTTACTTGCTCTGAACAGATAGATTGAGGATGTTGGCCTTATGTGAGAGGGATTCACCTCAGGTAACTACTATCAGAAAGGCTTCTTGTTGTGCTGTTTCTCTTCAAAAGCCTAGTCTCTGTCTCCCCAGTGACTACAGAAGGACCCTTGATGACCAGTTTAAAGCAAACACATAAACTAGAGGACAATGAGTCTCATGTCAGGAACTTAAATGCTACATTCCTATGTAATACTTATGTGCCAGTAGTTCTTCTGTACATGTATCCTTACTGCACCAATAAACCATGTATTTATAGATAAAATATCCTCTTGTCTTTAATCTTGAATCTTGACAGCAGTGAATATTCAGAAAAAAATCTCATGTTGATCTCTCTGTTTCAATCCTGCCCTGGACAGAGTTTAGTTTGCTTTTCCTCATTGACTGTTATCTCATTTGATTTAGGTGGCTGCTTACAACCATGTATTCTTTCTCAATACAGTTCCTCTGCTGGGCTTTGAAAATTGTTATCCTCCTTACCACTTCCTTCCAGGAGTCCAGGGTACTGCAAGGAAACAAAATGCATTTTTTAATCCCCAGTGGCAAGAACTAAACCCACTATTCTGGCCACACAATTAAAAAAGATCCAATATACTGTTCAAAATATGGGCTTAATCCTGAACTGAATATTCTGTATACTTTTTGTGTCTTTCCAGTAACAGAGTTTTAATTGCACACTGCAGAAATGTGCATTTTACTTTTCAGTATCTATCAGCCTGCAGCCATTGTCATACGCTCTCATCTGTTGCAGACTATTGTGAAGAGGAAATTAAGATGCTCCATGCAACAGCTTCATGGTAGCAGAGGAACCTGGTGAAGCTAAGCAGTATCCTCTTTAGGATGCCTGATACAAGACTGCATTTCCAATCCCATTGTCTTTGCACAGTACCTTTGTAAGGGACAAATTTTAAAAAGCCCTAGCACTTTTGAAACACTGTTCCACTTGCACAAGTAACTTGCTCTCCATTCTGCACACTGCTTTGACAGATTTCACAAAAGCTATTGCACTGTCATGCACTAAATTAATGCACTAGTTCTCCTAAATAAAGCTGGGGAAAAATGTCAAGAGTTTCCTAATAAGATTTTTCAATACATTGTTACCAGTTGATTCACAAAGAAGTATTTTGAGGCTGTTTGTTTTTTTCAGAAGCTGAAATATCCCTGAATTAAAAAAAAAAATAAAAAAATGGTGTTGCCAAAGTATACAGAGCATCCCTTAATCTCATGAGGTAGACTCTGATCTGAAAAAAAATGAGTTCACAGCTTCTGTCTTAAATGATTCTTCCTCAAATGCAGGAGTGTCAGGCGTCAGAAGAAGCATGCAGAGAAGGAAGGAAAAACATGAGATGAAGTTATGACAAGTAGAAAACTGACCAGCTCCTACCTTCAGACGGGCAATAACATATATATTCAGATCCATGGATCATATTTCTAATTTTGGCAAGTACTTGGCTGGGTAGGGGGGGATGGGAAGAGGAAGGGAGAACATGTTTTGTTGTGCAAGTTCTGGGGCTTTTCTCCATGTAGCAAAATTTCAAGCTAAGCAAGAATATGATAAACATATTCAGGAATAAGGCTGTCTGTGTGTGAGAGTTATTCATGAGGAAGCCATCCTTTGAACACCTCTACAAAAAGATAGACCTTCAAAGACCTCAGTCTATTTCCTTCTCCATTCAGTGTCCTCGGATAACTTTTTCCAATGTGTGTCTTCTTGAAAGAAGAGCTATAGCTGCAAAAGAACCTTTTTCTTCTATTATCGTAGCTGAAATACATCTAAGTTTTATTACCAGAACCAGTGAACAGAAGCTAAAGACAGGTAAAAATTAAATAAGCAATAAAGCACAAGTTGATAGCAAGGGTGGTTGTCACTTTATATAGATTAATCAAAAAGAGGACATAGACAAGTTGCAGCAAGGTAAATTCTCATTAGACAGAAAAATTTCTCCCAACAGAGGGTGGTCAAACACTAGAGCACGCTGCCCTGAAGGTTTGGGGGTCTTCCATTCCTGGAGATTTTTAAAACTCAGCAAAAAAAGACCTGTGTAACCTGACCTTACTCTGAAATTACTCCTGCTTGGAGAAGCAGGTTGAACCAGAAGACTTCTAAAGGTCTATTCCAACTTAAGCTATTCTAAATGCATTGATGGGCTCACTTCCTTTCATATCTTCCCATCAAAAGTGTATGCATTCAGGAAATGTTACATTAGCCAAATCAAAATAACAGATGAACTTAAACTCCAGTGTGAAAGAGAAATACAGAATGCATGACAGAAAGACAGAGCAGTTGACTCAGAAGTCCTTTTTTGTCATCAGGAATATGTAAAGGATGCATACATGGTGTTACTGACTAAATGAACCAAATAGAATGTCAAAACCCAGCCAATTTATTTTTCCCTCCAAACTGTACATCAGTAGCACAGAAATACATTTGCTGTGATTTGCATGATACCCTACAGCATTTATGTCATATCTTCAAGTGCCCAGAAAGCTACAGATAATTGTAGTTCATAACTACAGTCCAACCCAGTTGGACTGTACTTCAAATAAAAGAATACACCAGATATGAAATAGGTATGGGCAAATTTTGGCATCTAAATTTTTGAAACTTTTATTTCCTTGGTGACAGATATATTCTTTTAAAGAACATGGTTATATGTGTTACGCTTCAAGAATCTGAAAAGAAAGACAATATAGTAATGGGAAAAGCACAAAAATATTTTATATTTTAAAAAATTGTATTATGAATATGAATCTAGTTTGGAAAAGGAATTGATTTTTAAAAATAAAAGAACATTCACTCAGTAGAACTATTCCTGGAGAAATTTCAGTTTAAGAGAAAGAATAATATAGAGACTAAAAAAACTCTAATTTCCTGGATTAAAAACTACAACACTTGGAAGTTTAGAAGTGCACTGCTCCCCTCTGCACCAAACTTTTAGGAGAATCCCAAAAGCCACATTAAACTGCTTTTCCACCTCTCATGTCCCAGAGCTCTTTTTAACAGTGTGAAAGCACTAAGATTCCTCACCCTCTTACCAATGAATAAGAGGAAACTTGCAAACAAGACAGATTTCTGTATTAAATGAAGGTCTGGATGCAATATATTTAAGCAAATCCTGCTATTTTTCTCTACAGCATCTTGTGTGCCACCCTCTGAAGTAATGAAACTGTATACTAGTACATTGAGAAATACAGTCATTGTGTTGGATTCCATGAGTGGTAGCTAACTGAAAGATCATGCACTTTTTAAAAGGTAAAGAAGCACATTAAAAAACATTCTGATCAGAGCCAAAACATAGCAAATTTGGAAAGTGACTTTATAGCAAGTCAGAAGCTTCTGAAACAGTTTGAGAAAATCTTAAATCTTTTTTTATTAGTTCCAGTGTTACTTAATAAATTACAATTTATATACAAATGAAGCATTCATGAAACTAGCTCTGTTCCCTCTCTGGCTGCAGATATCAAACAACATTAAAAAACATAGCAGAAGGAAGAAAGTGCTGTATTTTCTCCAAGCTGGGGACATACAGTGTACTGGTGGTGTTCTCTTCAGCTCTACACTACTCAAAACCTTTGCTAGGGACATTATCAAGTCACACCATCCTGTTCCTGGGCCACGACCCCCTGCCACATCTGCCCCATTAGGTCATTGACAATCGAAACAAAGTTGTTGTAATCTGGTTACTGTTTCCACTCAATTTAATACATTTTAACATAAAATTCAAGCATATCTCAGTGACAGCAAAGGAAGCTTCATCTGCAGTGTCTGGCTTCCAGGCTCTGGATGTTCTCATCAGAGGAAACAGGCTGTGTTTCTTAAAACAGGATAACCAACTGTAAACCAGCAAATAGCCTTTTGTTGTCTTTAGGAGTTGCAGAGGTAAAACATATTGTCTGTTACCGTCATCATCGTGAATTTGCTGAAGGGAAAAAAAATATCTGCCCGGGCACATAAAAGAGCCTCCTGCCTGCTAACTGACATTTTGTTTTTCCTCACTAAGTGTTCTGCTTGTGCAACCCCACCAAGTTTCCCCTACGTCACTCTTGCAACCTGTTTCCTGGTCACTTTGGCCTCTGCAGGAACTTGGCAAACCTCTTCTCCATGTGGATGCTCATGTGTCATAATAAATTGTCCCCTCCCATCCATCCACCCACCCACCCATTTAACAAATGTGCAGGATGACCTAGGATTTCCTCCACAGGGAATGGACAGCAAATAAATTGAATCGGGCAGCAATCTCCACATTTCAGTGACTTACACTTTCCCCACAATTACAAGTGTCACAATGAAGCAACCCTCTGACACAGTGCTGGTTGTCCAGCATAACGATAGCTCACAAATATAATCTTCCTTCTGTACTGTCTCCTGACCAAATATAATTTTCCCCAGTCATTGTTCCTTCACCACATGAGCGTTAATTGTGTGGATACAACTGCTACTACCATATCCATGTTGGCAAGTCCCAAATAACCAATAGATTCGTCTTTCCCTTCAATCTCTAAAAGGCATCCCTGTTTATAGAATGGGTTGGGCAGGCACAGACAAATTGCCCTTCTCTCTTATAACTCCCACAGGCTCCAGAGTCAAAATCTGAAGTAATAATGCCTTGTTTTCAGTGGACATTTAGCTTAAGAAGTAAGTGAAGATTTCAACATTCATCCTTATGCAGAAAAGAGGTTCCCTAACATGGGATTCATCTATATTAAGTAGTCTGTATCATTGTTAGTTGTCCTACTAATGGGTGTCGACAATCACTGGAGAAAGCAGGCAATCATTGCACATCAGTGATCTCACCCCAAATTAGAGACAAGAGGCATTATATTATTAAAGTACAAATTTTCGCTACAAAACTTCTCAATAGCCTGCCCTGATAAAGATATCTAGAATGCAGGTACGTAAGACAGCAGTGTCTCATGCCCTCCACAAAAATGGCTAAACAAACACAAAACAAATGAGGCAGGATACACCAGTTCAGTGCATGTGACAATTCCACTCTTAAAGCTGATGTTAGCCACTGGAGTAGTGCATTAGTAGTAATACAGCACTTCATTCACTGTCAAGTAAAAGTGGCTAGTCTCCCTCATCAAAGTTTTTGAGAAAGATGATTCAGTCACTGACAAGCTGATCAAAATCAAACAAATAGTTTAATGCAATACTGCCCTGTAGTAAACAGACCTTGCACATCTGTTGCCATGATGAACAATGGTCATGAATATGCCATCCTTTGGGCTGTATTCCAAAGACTGTAATTTCAGTGTAGCTCTGCATATTGAAAGCTGTGTTCATGCAACCATGACATTTCCAATTTTGCAAAAAATGTTGATGTGTTTTCTGCATTCTATGTCATTACAAATTGATTTTTATTGTTCATATGTCTAAATTTGGTATTGCAGGAAGTTATTTTTAATCTGAAACTATACCTGCATCTTTATAATCTTTATTTGAAAAATAGAAATTAAGATAAAGAATCAAGATCCAGACACTGATTCTTAACTTAATACTATCCAAAGTGGTTCTGAATGGTGAATGTATCACCTTCCTCCTAGAAACAGTCTTCTGGCTCAAAAAGGAAAGCTAATGAAAATGTGTCCTCATATAGTTCTGTAACTAGTCTTTTTCAGACCTGAAGATAAAGCAATACTATTTAATCACCTGGGAATAAGCTGCTTAATAAAATGTTCTACACAGAAAATACAGGATGCAAAAGGAAAAACAGGCAGGAGATTCATTAATCTATAAAGAAATTATCCAGAATTTCTATAATGCAATCCTGGTGCTGAACACATTCTGCATTAAAATATTTTGTTCTCTGAATTAGAAGAGGGAGTAGCAGGATGTGTGAGGAAAGGGAAGTTCTGGGGTAAAGGGTGAGTGAAGGCAGAAGACTCAGAAGAACGAGAGAAACACTGGAAAAGGAGAAAAACAAGAATTAGTGATGGTAGGGATAAAAAATTTTAAAACATTATTTAAAACCTACACTAAATTAGTTCTGTTGCAAATGAAGAGGAACTGTCAGGATGACAAACAAGCATATCAACCCTAGTGATATAATTTGCTGTCAATGACTACTCAAGCTCAAATGACCAGTTGTTCAAATATACATAATTTCAAGCATCTTTCAATACAGTGAGAAAGAGTACAGTAGATACTTTGTGTGTATTGAGCACTCCCACCCTGCAATGTTTTAGTTGGATCTAGTTGAGCAGTTTCCTCAGGGAAGAGAGGGGAACAGGTGGGAATTTGGTCTTTCAGCAAACACACAATAGTAACCTCTGGAACTGAGAAGGAAATATTACTCTACCGGACTTCTTGAGCACAGATGTTGCCTGCTCAGAGCTACCTTCACATCTGTCCAGGATTCCCACCATGGAGCTGCCTAGTGAACAAAACATTATGGAGAGTCTCAAAGTGGGAAACAAACACTCTTGCTTAAAATGCCTTGAGACATTGGTCTGAAACATTGCCTTGTTTGTCTTAGTGTTCTTGGCTATTTCAACAACTAGAAGAGATCCTTGGTAGGAAAGCCATAGGAGAAACACAGATCATTACTGTCCTGTTGTTAAGGCTTCAGAAAATGTTGTTAGAAAGGAAGACTGTTTGGAAAGTTGAATTTAACATTTTTATTAGCCTTTGCTTTTTGGTGGCATTTTTTAGAGTTTGAAAAAAACAAAACTCAAAAATATCAGAATTCAAGTTTAAATTACTTAATTTTTCAACATGTTGTAACTCCAGACTCCCAGGATAACTGTTCCTGTTTTAACCAGAGGCAATAGACAGGTTATCTTCTTGAACTCCACTCTTGTTTTCCACTTAGATACACCAGAGCTCATTTTTAGTGGCCTTCCTAACTTGCTACCAGGCTTCACTTCCTCCTCCCCCCACAACTTTCAAGAGTATTTGGAACCTGAATAATTACACACTTCTGCTCCATTATAGTATTTCATCAACCCCACTGTCATAATATTTAACTTCTTCTAATTGCTGGATCATCTGATCTAGCATTTCTTAAATCCAACTTTTATCAGAACTTCATATTAAACACTTCAGTCAGCTAAATACTGAATTTCCAGAGAAGTCCCATTAACTTTGATGGTGTTTCTGTAGATTTGCAGAAGTCCACAAGGAGGGCCTAACATCATGAAATACCAAATTGTGCCATACTCATTTATCCATTGCTACTGCTTCTTAACTTTGGGGCATTAAAAGTTCATCTAATTTACTGTCACTCAAGGTTTTAAAATAAGAGAGCAGTGTGTGACAGGAGGACAGAATAAGGAGAGGAAGGCAGAAGCCCTAAGAACCTGGTACTGAACAGAATCACAAGAGGAATCTTGAGCCAAGAGCAATGTGCTGGTTAGGAGGCCAAGGGCATCAGTGGAGTCTGTGACATGTTTTCAGAATGTCTGAAAGAGAAATGTCTCTGTATTCCAGTTGTAATGTACCCTCAAACCTCCCTTTCTTTGTTGTTTTTGTTTTTTCATTTTTGGGTTTTGTGGTTGTTATTTGTTTGCTCATTTGGGGTTTGGTTTGTTTTTGTTTTGTTTATGTGTTTGGTTTTGGATTGTGGGGGGTTTTTTGTGTTTGTGTTTAGGTTTTTTTCTTATTTTTTGATTTTTTTAAAAAATATTATTTTTATTATGTTTTTTCCCTGGGAGGAAAGCTCTCTGTCTCACTTCCACCACTTTGATTACAGTATCAACAAATAATTAAATGCAATATTTTGCCCCTGGAGTGCTCTCTAAGATGAAAACAGTCACATATTGAATGGCAGAATAACAACATGGCTGCTGGGTTGATATTTTGTCAGAATTACATTGTGAAGTACTGTTTTTCAAGGAGCAACATGTCAGTGTTATATACACTTGGCACAAAACTAGCTCTTCATCTATCTTATGTTTGATTATTTTTTTTTCCATAAACAAAATCAGCATTTGGAAAAAGAGTTTAAGTCTCTTTGCTGACAGCTGTGTAAGTTTTTAGATGCAACTTTTCTGTTGATTTCTGCCAGGAACATCTGCCTTGAATTAATTTTAGTCTTACTAAGGCTGTCACCCTTCCAAAAGGAATTCCTGTTTCCCTTCCTTTCACACACATACGCACTGCTTATCAGGACCTCTAGAGAAGCACACAGATCTGTGTGATTAAAAAAAAAAAGAAGAAAAAAAAGAAGAAAAAAAAGATAGCCTGTCATTCATCATATCCCTTGGATTTTACAGAAAGGAAATTCATTTCAGTGAGCATTGAAGCCAAACAATAGCAACTCTGCAGCTGGTTTCAGAGGTCTGATGTCAACAGCACTAAACATATTTTTATCTCATTTGAGATTTATTGACAAAGCAGAGTGCTTGATAAACAGTGGCTGAAAAATATCAAAACAGATTAGCTCAGCAAGTAAAGTGAGATGAGAGGAAAATTGTGCCATACATACTTCAGAATTTGTCAAACAAATCCTTTTTTAATAAAGTGTTAGCTATTTAAACACAATTCCTGTTAATGTTTATAAACTAAGTTATATTTCTTTCCCTGTATATGAGAATTATAAGCTTATTTATTGAGAAAAAAAATTTTTTTTTGAGATTTGTTTCATTCAAAAGCTGTGAGAATTAAAACAGTTTTCATCAATGTTTATTCATCCTCTCAGCTAACAAGCCAATCTTCTCTCAGAGTGACAATACTAAAAAAAGACAAAACAGCAGCCTGTTCTTTGAAGCTTTCAGAGATGACATAGACAAGGATTAGTTATAAAATAGTTTTGCTTGCTTTGTAAGAGGCAGTATGATCCAATAGCTTGTTTCTACTCTCCACACGGGATCTTCCTGTTGTATTTAGCTCCCACACTATTCTTTCTTATCTTCCATTAAAAATCCAGATGGCTAAGATTTAGGACATCCCATGCTTGGTGACTAATGCATTCATGCAGAGGACATTACGTTGCCTGAAGAACAGGCAAAGGATAAGCAATTAAAGATTGTTTACACTGTCTGTAAAAAAAACCAACACCAAAACTTCTGAAAACTTTTCATAGCATCCAGATCTTACCTTCCCATTCACAATGCTCTGTAGTTCCCTGAGGATCACAGAATCACATGAGTATTGTCAGGCACTGGGAGACTCAGTTCAGACACTGAGCAGTACTAGATACCAGTGGGTATCTCTGCAGGAGCCATTATACATGGAGATGAATGTGTCTGCTGTGCCATCTCCTGTCAAGGCACCCGCAATCCAGGCAGAAATGCAGACTTCTACTGGAAAGATTGTCAGGGATTGAAAGACTGGTGAATTGTGTGAGCTAAATTTTCCATCAGAAGGGAGTGGAATGGGGGAGGAGGAAAAACTTGCCTTGTCTCAAAGATAAAAGCAGAAAAGCAAATTCAAACTCATGAACTAAATGCAATGCATCATCTTAGGATACATCTGTGATAATAAATTATATTGTGCAAGAGAGCAATTTTGAGCACCATGCATACTGGTAAAACAGTCAGTGGCATGGCTTAGACTTAAAAGAAATAACATTATCTGAAATATGACCACACTGTTTTTTGCACCTGCAATGTGTATGTTCAAGAGAAAATCCATCCATCCAAAGGTGGTTAATATCTCAGGAAGAAATCTCTTCAGGTAGAGTGGCAGAGCAGTAAGGAGTACAGCTATCATACTTTCATAGAAGTATGGTTACAATAAGGGGCTATTTATTTACTTTTCAAAGTAAAAAGTGTAATAGCAGGATTTATAGATTAAGTTAATTTGCAAATTTATGCTCTACTAAATGGTCTAGTGCTAGTTAACACTGGCAATAAACAACACTGTAAACTGACAAAAAGATTGATGTGTTGGAAACAGTGAGGACATGCAAAAATGGTAAAGAGAAGAAAAATTATGACAATTAATATGCCATCTGATGTCTTTCCCTTTGGGAAAATAATGTTAAAATACTTTATGAGTGATTTTTCAGAAACTGTGTTCCAGTACAATTAGCTTTTATGTGCTACCCACATTAAGGCAGTATACATCTCCTGCTGTCTGGAGGACCTTTGCCTTCAAATACTAGTCTGCTCATGAAGAATATGTTAGCAGTCAATCAGGACTCCCACAGAGAGTAACAATACTCCCAAGAAACAATAGCAACCACCCTGTCCTATAGTGGCTTAGTAGGAAAACTTGATTTCCAAGCTTGGACAAGTAAAATTTATTTAGGTGTACCAGTTCCCTGGAAGATTAAGAACAACAGAAACATTATTTCCTGTCATTGACATAGCTAAGACCTTGTATGTGTTGCACAATTATCCCTAAACCCATGACAATATGAACTACAATGATCTCAGCGTAAATGAGTAACCAAGCAGCTTTTGAGAGGCAGAGGAGAAGCATATTTATGGATTGATTGCATGCTACAATACAAGATAACACTATCATACAAATAGCAAACATTCCCTAGCTGCTACCTCAGGAGATCAGTTTTACTGCTGAGGACACAGGCGGGCAGCCTAGCGGTTCTCCAAGCATGACGGTGCATACTGTTACCTCCAACAGTGCACACAAGGCAATTCCTCTCCTTGCTTTACCATTACAGGACAAAAATGGGGAGATTGTGTTCCTGCAAATGGTATTTTGGAAGACAGAACAGGTCCATGAGCATAACTTGCCCCCATTTACCTCTGCAGAGTGTTTGGCCCATTTACGCTTAAGAGCTCTCTGTATCAAAGGTCCAAATTCTTCAGTGTAACTGTAACTGCCTTTGCAAGACAAAGCACCTTTCTTCTGTTTCATTGACCTTCTTCAGAATTTTCCTTTTGTAAGGTGAAACTCAGGTTTCAGACATGAAAGCAATTACTTTGCTTTTTGAATATTTCACATTGATGGAAGGGAAGAATCTGAGGCAGATGGGACATAGTTAAAGCATCTCCTGCTCTTAAAGATATCTGCCTCTTGCAACTCTCTTTGTGCTGAATCCTAGAGTATTGGACTTGTATGGTTACATCAAGGAGGGGACAGTATGAAAGTGATTTGCTGACACCATTTTACCAAAGTGCAGCTTGGTTGCGGTGCAAAAGGGTTGAGCTCTAACTTGTCAGAGCCGCTCCACCCAGATCGTTCCAGCAGGCTTTCCACTCATAGCTACCTTAAGCAAATACTTTTTCACTTCCAAATGTTTTTACAATGTTTGAGCAACAGTTAAAGAACAATACTATGGAGTTAAAATAGAAAATAAAATCCCACATGGTCTCCTGCTTGTGGAGCTTTTGCATTCATTAGTCTTATTTCTATCCTGTTTGATTGTGATATTAGTATTTTCTTTCATTCTTTTTCCAGAGACTGCCAATAGTTAAGATAGATGATAGTTATTGTTTCCATTGTTGCTTTTCTAGTGCACTGCTTAGAATGGCATATTGCTCTGCTCTATGTAATAAAACATTTAAAAAAAAAAAACAACAAAAAAACAAAAAACAAACCCCCAAAAAACCACACACAAAACCCCAAAGAAACAGAAAAAAAGGCGTAGAAAGGATCTGCCCACTAAAATAAAAGCATGCCTCTGGCATAAGAGCAACACTGAAAACCTTATATCCAGGACTTTTAAAGATGTTTCTGGATCTGCAGAAACAACACATACAGAAGATTAACAGCTATATATAGTATATATATAAAAAAATAGATGGCATAGATTTATTCCTTATCTTATTCCAAAAAAAACAGAGGGAAAAATGGGAACAAATATGAAAAACAAATAATAGACCCTATGCACTGTTTTATTAATGTAGCATTTTTTAATGACGAAACTCATTAAAAATGAGGCAGCAGTTATTAAACTTTGAAGATGGGTGGTCTCCCACCACATTTACCTGCAACTGAAGTAAAAGACAAGTCAGAAGCTGACTCTCTCTCTGAGATTCAAGAATGAGGTAGCTGAGGTCCCTCAGATCCACAATGCTGTTACTATTGCCCTTTCTCTCCCATCTTATCTAACAGACAAGCAATATGGAACAATCTTCCACTCCTCTGCAGCAATACACTTGGGTCTAATATCTATGGAGGAAGAGGTCAGTGAAGAAAACAATGAAACTTCTTTATTTAGTTACAGCTTTGGCCACCTTTCATTTGTGATAGCCACAAAGCAATTACTACTAGGACAGAAATAAAAACTCTTCTAGGTCCAGAAGCAGCAGGAAAGCAAAGTGAAAGGGTGGAGGAGCATACGTGCACTAAGCTGCCATGCCCCATGCTTAAGATCCTCCAGGACTGATGGGGTCCACTCCAGCCTGCAAAACATCTGTTTTCCCATTCCTTGAAATGCTTGCCCATATGCTTTCTTCCTAAACTCAGACTGCCTACATGCTTTTAAGTGAGAAATTGTCACTTCAAGATAAAACCAAATTAATTTTATCTCCCCGAGACAAAACAGAATCAAGATTTAAACCAAACCCTTCCACCCCTCACTCTATGAAAAAGTGCCACCAAAAATGAGAATGAAGTGTCACAGCTTGTGCTAGTGTCATGATTTAGTATATATTTTCCTTTAACAGTTTCTGGGAAGTACAGTGCAATCCCACATCACCAGAGGGGAATTTATAAAATATGCTAAACCTCAGAATATGAACAGTATTTAGACCCATATACTAAAATTTAAGTGTAGGGTTAGTGTTGAAGTGCCTGAGTCCTCAGTATTTTAGAGGTAATGTGCTTTTACAGGTCTCCTTCAGGTCAGATGAGAAACCGACATAATTGGAGTAGATCTTTAAAGCCAAACCTATTTGGACTACTAGAGAAGTTGTCTTTTAAGACTGGTTTGAACAGCTCAATGTGGTTTTTTTGCCAAATGATGTTATGTAAACTCTCTTTGTGAAACTTATCTTACAATCATGGACAGATTTCCAGACATACATTGCTTGTCCAAGTATTTTTTATACATGTTCAAGATAAAGTGAAAAAAAAAATACTTGGGAAGAATAGAATAGAATAGAATAGAATAGAATAGAATAGAATAGAATAGAATAGAATAGAACAGAATAGAACAGAATAGAACAGAATAGAATAACATTTCAATTCAAAGGGACCTAGAGTAATAATCTAGTCCAACTGTCTGACCATTTCAGGGCTGACCAAAAGTTAAAACATGTTATTAAGGGCATTGCCCAAATGTCTCTTGAGCACTGACGGGGTTGGTGCATCGACCACCTCTCTAGGAAGCCTATTCCAGGGTTTAACCACCTTCTTGGTAAAGAAATGCTTCCTGATGTCCTGAACCTCTGCTGATGCAGCTTTGATCTATTCCTACACATCCTATTTCTGGGCACTAGAGAGAGAAGCTCAGCATCTCCCTCTCTACTTCCCCTCCTCAGAAAACTGTAGAGACCAATGAGGTTACCCTCAGCCTCCTTTTCTCCAAACTAGACAAGCACCGAGTCCTCAGCAGTCCTTTCACCAGTTTTATTGGCCTTATCTGGTGTTTTCAAGGACTATCACATCCTTCTTAAATTGTGGGCCCCAGAACTGCACACATTGCTCAAGATGAGGCCACATCAATACTGAATACAGTGGGATTATCACCTCTTTGACCGACTGGTCATGCTGTGTTTGACACACTGCAAGATGTGGTTTGCACTCTTGGCTGCCAGGGCACACGGCTGACTGCTGTTGAGCCTGCTGTCAACTAGCACCCCCAGTCTCCAGTTGTTTTCTGCAAGAGTCTGTTGAATTTGTTAAGTTCCTACTTTTTCTGCAGAGGAAAAAATGAAACTGATAAAAACCTTGTAAGGGTCAGGCACACATACATTCATCCAAGCTTTTCTATTTCAAATGCACACAGGCTGAAAATATATTTTTGTTCTTGCTTTTGCAAGCTTTGTTCTACTCACCATGATAGTTCCCATATCATGGGAAATTTCCAACACAACCTGCTGTACACAGGAGGTCAGAAAGTATTCAAAAAAAATTGGCTCAAAGGTGCACCCAGGCAGTAGTGACATGAGCAGGGTATGAAGCTCTGGTTTCCCAGAGAGGTGGTAAATGTCTCATCCCTGGAAACACTGAAGGTCAGGTTGGATGGGGGTCTGAGCAACCTGATCGAATTAAATATATCCCAGCTCACTGCAGGGGGTTTGGACTAGCTGGCTTTTAAAGGTCCCTTCCAACCCCAGCAATTCTTTAAGTCTATGATTCTATGAAAATGTGAGGTGGTAAACTCAAAATACACAAGAATTTCCTCTTCTGTAACACAGTTAAGCAATGGAAATCCTCTAGGTTAGTACTAGACATTTACATGGGTTTAGAGGGAATTTGGGCAAATTCAAAGGAGAAAAATTATGACTGGTAACCTTCATTCATTTGAGTGTAACTTCTTTTGGCTAAGGGAATCTTTGGAACAAAGTACTTGAGCATAAAAGACTGTCCTAGGTAAGAATTCCATGCATTTTCCCTAATGTTATATATGACTTGGCACCAGCTAGTGGTCACTTTTACAGAGACAAATTAGGAGAATTGACTCAAGTTAGACTGAATAGACCTTCATAAATGTCCTATTGAAATATTAATATGTTCAACATTATTTTTATTCCAGACTGGTACAAAAGAATAGATGGTGCTCAAAAGTCACAGAACAGAGATATCCTGGTACACAGGCACTTTTCCTCTAATTTTTCAGCTCTTACAGTATGACTGCATCCTGATTAGACACTTACAAAATATACTGACATTGCTCTCCAAATCTTCCGAAGGGATCCTCTAGTTCACAGATTTGTATCATCACAGTCACAGTCACCATATAAGTAAATACTTATCAGATACGTTTCTGTTGTATTCATCTCTCAGGCTTGCAGCCTCCTAAATTTTAGCTGTTTCTCTAGGTACCACCACATAAAAAAAAAATAAAATGGAAGCTGTCTCCAAAAGGGAAATGGTTGCCTGGAATGTTGCCTTCTTTCATCTTGCAATGTTTTCAGCACATTACTTAACAACAAACAATCCAGAAAGTGAACTTTGTTCGGTATTATCACGTTGGAACTTCCTCAACTGCAGCCAAAGCAAGCGGTAGGATCACAAAGGCTGACTGTGTATTGATTTTGCAGGACACTGCACATAAATTCAAAGAGCACCAATGACAGTTTTTTCTGTCAACACACCTCACTTTCCCACAAAGTTTGAAATAAAATGTTATTAACCTTTCATCTGAAGGTTTCCATTCTTCTGACCATTTCTGATTAACCAGCATATTTCCAGATGCTTAAAAGTTAAATACCAACAGTCTGAGACAAATAGATCCCTTTAACATAACTACTTCATTTCCTTCACAGGCAAATTGCTGAGTCACTTATACCCACATCTCCATGAAAAATAATAATGGAGTTCATAGAGCCCTCTGGATATTTAGGTTTATGCAGTTATACTTTTTATTACATACATGATAGAGGAAACAAATTTTCTTCCCCACACTTACTTGTCTACAATTGAAAAAAAATTGAGTGTTTCAGTAATGATCAGCTTCATTAAAAGAATAGCACTTAACTCTGCCTTGCTGGGACCTTGTGTGTTCTTTTGTTCCAATAAGCTATGCCTTTTGACATGAATTACAGACATTTCATGGAATGAATAAGAAACACATATCATTCCTGGTCTGCATCTGTATCTGCCTTTCTCTCCTGCATCTGCACAGTGCCTGTTTGAACCTGGGTGGTAACCCATGGCAAAAGCATAATTCTTTTTATTATCACAATAAAAGATAAGCACAGCTCAGCAGTCTAAGTATCAGAAATAAAAGGAGAAATCATAATATTCTGGATGGCAAAGGCTGTTGACAATAATACCGGCAATTTGGATAATAGTTTTTAATTGTTGCTCATACTTGCTTATTGTCTGTCTGCTTACCCCAGCTGTACAGAATAGGCATCAGAACAGTACAGGGATAGTACTACCATTTTAGGAAGATAAACATGCCACATAACATTTGGTGCTCCCAGACATCCTTCAGTGCTTGCTCAGGTTACAGATTATTTAACTGTCTTGAGAATTTCCCTGACCTGAGTTAATTGTGGGCAAAGTTTATCTCTCATTTCCTGCCCTATCCCCCTCATAGGCTCCAGCTCCCAGTTACAGTGTCCAGCACCAAAGTCAAGCCTGACTGTGTCACAGTTTAGGAACTCCAGGACAGCTTCTGCTCCTTCCTCAAGACTGGTTGCTTCCTACCGCTTCCCTGCTCATGCCTTGCATTAATTGAATGAATCTTGAACAAAGACATTCAACAAAATCTCAGAGCTGGTCGCTGAAATACTGTGAGCCCAGGTACAGCTTTACCGCTCCAAATCAGGCCCCTTTAGTGAGGTAAAAACCAGTAGAGGACTCCCAAACAACTCTAACTTAATTTCTTCAGTTATGTCTTATTTTCTTCACCAGAAAAATGTCTATTATTCCTTCTCTTCCCCACTTCTCTTTTGTGATTGTATAAGCTAAAGTATTCATTAAGTCTTCTGCTAAAATATATTGCCTGCCAGCTGCCTCTGACAATATACCCACCTTTCAGCAGTGTTGTTTGGAGCTCTTTGGCACACCTTTCAAAGCATCACCTCTGCACAGAACTGTGTCACAATCAGTTAAAAGCAGACTGTCTGTTCATAAACATTCCAATTTCAAAGCAGCAGAATTGTTTTATATTCCTTTAGCAAATGGAATCTGAAGTCCGTAAAACTGCTATTGAATTGGAGAATATAAGGCAGTGCATGTGACTAACACAGAGGATTTAGCACTGCCTCACCTAGCCAGGCATGGTCCTATAAACTCTGGCATCCTTAGAAAGCCAACCCAGCTCCAAAGCCTGCTTTATTCCTAGACTGTCTACCCAGCATCCTTTGAACATAAGATGCTGTGAATGCATGTCAGTCTAACACATTTAAAATCTAGACTCCCTCAGTTAAAATCTACATAGACAGACTGTCTATTGTCCTGTCTCACCAATAACTGTGTGCAGGCCCAAGTGCATAAATCATGATATGCAAAATCAAGGCCTCAGTACACAGTTTATAGAGGCAGAGAAGTAGTAGATGATGGGTAAGAAGATAAAAAAGGTAAAACAAAGAGGTTCTAGATTAATCAAATATAAATTGTGAGTAATTTAGGCTGAGATTTTTCATAGATATTCAAGTGAGCTGGACACTTAAATCCAGTTCAAGTTAATTGCAACTAGAAATATTAACTCACAATATTGTGTTTTAAAAATTTCAGGATCCACAGGCTTGTTTTTACCTACAGTAACTTCCTCCATATAATTTTTTACTGATATTAACCATATTCTTGGACACCTTGTGTTCTTTTTTGTGTAAGAAGATCATCCCAGAACCTTGAACACATCATACGCAGAGTTAGGAATGCTAGCTAGCTTCATTACTGCAAAAAAAATACCCTTATCTGTAAAATGCTATAGAATACAATTTTTTTCTTTGGTAAAGGAGTAAGGAAACCAGAGGACAAGATGAAAATCAAAAAGTAGTAACTTGCAAAGTGATGGCACTGTATCTTAGTTATATCTCAGTTGAGCCTGCTTATATGCCAAGCAGATTTTTAGATGTAAAGGCAAACTGTCTCCTTCCACCAGGGAAAGAGAAAGTGCATCTCAGTGTTTTCAGCAGAAGAGACAAGAAAACAAGCTGACAGAGAGGTGGGTGAACAATCAGACAAGCTCATGTCTCACAGGAGTCCAATGAAGGGAAGCACATCCATTGATTTGGACCTTGTATTTTACCCTTTGTTTATAGGGGTTTAATGGCGTTAGTTACAGACTTATTTAGGCTGCCTATTTCAGTCTTCCTAAATGTGAAAGAGAAGAAACTGAAAAAGAAAAAGCTGAAAGGCACACATTGTTTTTTTATTGCACAGTGCTTTTATTTCCTAAATCTGAGTTTTTTTCCTAGAATGTCTTAATCCTGTTATTGTTTCAGATGATCACAGAATACTCTTACTTTCACTTTCTTCTGTTACTTCTAAATGTAGATCAAGGTTTTAAATCTGTCAGCTCCTGCTCAGAAGTCCTCTGTTTGTTAACTTCATAATATTCTTCTCCAGAAAATATTATCTCCAAAGCACTACATAAGCATAGGTTAATTAATTCCTATAGCTTTCCTTTGCAGTAAGCACTTTGTGTGATTTCTGTTGTTTTGTAATCTGTAGCAGATCTATGGCAGGAACAGTTCTTAGGATAAGCCTCCTTGATTAAACTGCAACACACCATGCCTTGTAGAAAGCAAAACTCTAAACACCATTTTCTGTATTTGGTTAATTTCTAATCCCTAGGAGACTTTTTATCAGAAATGTGTCTCAATCAGGTTTTTCTCACTGCTCCTGCTGTGGTGTGTTTTCCAGGACACATACATCAACGACAAACCACGAAGGCTGCCTTCTGGATATTCCTCCAAGCCTTCCTCACTTGAAATTTTTGTTCATTTCCCTCTATTCCACTCAGCTCATCACACATCCTTATAAAAACTACTGCAGCTATGCTATGCAGCTAATACTGCAGCAGGCATTTTTTAATACACTTAAATGTAAACCTATCTTGCAGCTAACTCTTTTACCCTGTTATTGTTCATATTGCTTCCAGTGTAACGGCCTTTAAACTAATCTCCAAATACTTGCTTGTGCCACTGCTGTTGAAGTTGTATTTGTTTCCCCTTAAATTCAGTTTTTGTTCTTCATTCACTTAATTATCATTAAAAGTTATTTCCTTAGACTCTTCTGTGACATACTTGCTTAGGCCTTCCCTGCAACCACTGTCAAAGTGTTCTTCTGACCTTGGTAATGTGTATCCCAAATCAGCTTTGATCAATTTAATGGACTGTTGTTGTTGTTCTGGAGGCACTGGTGCCACACTGCAATGCCTTTACTTATTTTCTGCAATTGTTTTGCACGAATGATTATCAGCAGGACCAGAGATGCCTTAGGTTTTTGGCTGCTCTGTCATGGCTCACTGCTTTAATGCCTGATTTGCCATCCCATTTGTGGTTCCTCCACTCATGTCCAGTGATACTGTTTCTCACAGCCACAAATATTTCAGTTCTGTAGTTCATCATTCTCTCTTTATTTGCTTCTAATCTCTCTATAGGTTTATCAAAGTATCCATTACTATAAGATAAGACATCATTCCTGTCACCTCTTCCTTAGCTATTTTTAGTCAAACTGATCATTGCTTTCGCTTGCTACTAAATCCTTTGGATGTTCCTTGAATGTAAACTCTTGCCCAAAGGTACTTTGAGAGACCGCTGAATATCATTATAATTATATTAAGACTATATTAACTCTCACCAGTATCTGTAAATGCTTAACAGAGGTGGAGATTTACCAAACAGTCTATCTCATGCTGTCATTATTACACTTTTCCTACCATTTAAACCTAATCTGCCATCCTAAGGAATTATTTCTGAAGATCAAAGCATTTAAAATACTGCTGAGAAGTAGGGCTTACTGGCTTGACCACAGTCCTGTGCTAGCACATCTATTTAACTTCTATACAAAATCTTTGTGCTTCTGTCCTTTGTCTATAGTGTATGAACTTAAGTTATCTTGTCTGTCTAGCTAACTTCTCCAGGACAAGTTTTTTCTCCTCAGTATGGTCACATAGTTCCTCCAAAGAGGGAAATGTGGATGAGGAATATAGGAACTCCTCACTTCTGTATGCATCAGTGCATAACAGTCATTTGAAAATAATCAAATGAAAATTTCCACTCTTTATCATTTTTCTTTTCATTAGCATATCAGTAGTGAGACAACAAAAACATTTTAGAAACCACATATTTAGTCTCCTTCCAACTGCTGTATTGGACAGCAAAATCTGAACTTGCAAAATTGTTCAAGAAAAAAACAATCATAGTTTGAAAGATGTTCTCAAATTGCTTTATTGTAAGTGAATTTCTCCTGCTATGTACAAAATATAACCCTGTTTTCAGGTGTTTCAAGTTCATTAGACTGGAAGTTGATTATAAAAATTACTAACTACAAAGAAAGTTTTCAGATTGGAAATCTGCAGTTCCAAATACTTGCTTTATTAAAGCAATACTACAAGAGAATTAGATGGTGAAATAAATGTATGTTTGGTCTTCGTTGTTAGAACTAGATTTTTCAACACTAGCAGTGCACTTGGAAGTGTGCCTAGTGCCTTCCCTCAATGTAGATTTTCAGGATTTTTAAAAACAGTCCAAAGATATTAAGTCACTTTCAGTCGGCCCTAAGAAAACTATGTACGGCTAGGTAATACCATATCCTTTTCTTTGAGATGCAGATGATGATATCAGAAAATTTACAGCTACTTCTGTTCAGGAGTGACAATCCAGACATGTCCAACACTGTCTCCTTACAGAGCATGTCTGTTTTACATTCCAAACAGACCAAAACTCTACCTAAGGATTTTGTTCACACACCTTAAATACCTGAATTAGTTCCCATTCCAGGGAATGGGCCAATTAGAAAATCGGAGTATAATGTCTCTTGACTGCAGCTACCTCTAGAATATGAGATATCAGCAAACTCATTTGCTGACAGGTTGGCTACACAAGAAAGAAGGGAACCTCACAGGAGTACCAAGATAAGATTTTCTCCAGGACACTGTTTTAAAATTTAATCCTGAAATTGTTCAAAAGTGTTTAAAAATCTATTTATTTTTCTTACATTTTTCCCGCAGTTTGTTCAGCTATAAATAACACCTGGAAAAGCATTTATGCTCATTTTCTCAGGTGGACATTCCTGCTCCTGCACTTCCAACAGTATCTTAACATTGGTATCAGCACACAGTTTTAGCCTATTAGGTTGCTGGCAATTTAAAACCTTTTGTCCCCAAGTACAAATATACTCAGGGTCACTCAGCTGTGATTTTCTACAGTCGTTATTGAATTCACATGCAAGTTTGAAGGCTTGTGTAAATAGTTAATGAGCCCAGAATCTGAGGTGAAATGGAGGGGATATGTTGCATATTTGCCTAAGACAAAACAGTGTTCACTGTGTACATCTCAAATGTTGTCCAAATCACACAGTCAGTGGAAGATGGGACAGTGATAATAGCAGCATATATCTTTCAGAGGACACAAACATTTTACTGCATCCTGCTAGTATAGAACTTCCATAACTACTCACAAAGCAGGCAAGATGTAATGCTTGTTTTAGCAATGTGCAATTCCTCTTTGCTTGAAAACAGGACTGGAAATAACTTTAAGAGAAAACAGCTTTGTATTCTATATCTACATATTGTGCTATTTTAACTTGTCATAGAATTATAGAGCAATAGAAAGGTTTGTGTTGAATGGGATGTTTAAAGGCCATCTAGTTCACCCACCCTGCCATGGGCAGGGATACCTTCCATCAGACCAGGTTGCTCAAGGCCCCATCCAACCTAGTCTTGAAGACCTCCAGGAAGGGGGCATCTACAGCTTCTCTGGACAACCTATTCCAGTATCTCAACAATCTCACAGGAAATAATTTCTTCCTAATATTTAACTAAATCTACCCCCTTGTCCTATTGCTACATGCCCTTATAACAAAAAAAAAAAAAAAAAAATCCCTCTTCAGCTTTCATGTAGGACCACTTGAATTACTGAAAGGCTGCTATAAGATCTCCCTGGAGCCTTGTATTCTCCAGGCTGAACAACCCCAACTGTCTCAGCTTGTCTTTATAGGAGAGGTGCTCCAGCCCTCAGATCATCTTCATGACCCTTTTCTGGACTCACTCGAATAATTCCATGTTCTTCCTGCATTAAGGGCTCCAGAACTGGACACAGTTCTCCAGGCAGGGTCTCACCTGAGCAGAGGGGCAGAATCACCTCCCTTGACCTGCTGGCCACACTTCTTTTGATGCAGCTGAGGACACAGTTGGCTTTCTGGGCTGCAAGTGCACATTGCTGGCTCATGTTGGGCTTCTCATCAATCAACACCTTCTCGTCAGGGCTGTTCTCAATCCATTCTCAGCCCAGCCTGTAATTATGCTTGGGATTGCCCTGATCAAGGTTCAGGACCTGGCACTTGGCCTTGTTGAGGTTCATGAGATTTGCACAGGCCTACATTTCAAGGTTCCTCTGGATGGTATCCCTTTCTCCAGTGTGATGACCTCACTACACATCTTGGTGTCATTAGCAAACTCGAATGGTATTTACTTCTTATTTATTTACATAGTATGTTTTTAGCACAGTTCGTAGGCGGGGGGGGGGGGAAGAAAAAAGATAATCCAATGACCTCACTCCCAGGCATGCAGAAAAAACTACTAGCTAGCCCTGACTGTTCACCTTGTACAGGACCAGACTGCAAAATATCTCCGCATGGGCATGTAAATATATATAAAAAGCAATTGAATCTTTCAATATCTTGGAGTCGATTCTGTAGACAGGAAAAACAAGCACCATGTTGGGAACTCCCATCACATGTTTCACCTGTCACTACTTAAAAGACTGGTGCCATAGTTCAGTCAAGACTGGCTGCTTAATGAAGGGATTCTATGTCCCATTATCCTGAGAGTAGCTTCTTATACCAGGAGTACACATGCTCACAGATAAAGACATGTCCACAATTTAGTGTTAACACATGCAGCCAAGATACACACATAACACTTATTTAGTACCCATGGACAAATGCAATGCATGCAATGGGGCTGCAAGAAGCAGTTAAAGTCCTAGCTGAGTATAGCAGCCCTGAGGATCTCAGCAGCACACACTGAAAAAGCCAAACAGTCTTTCCCTGCCAACATCTCAGTGAGCTCACCTTAGCAGTGCTTCATCCTCAGGCAGGAAAGGTGGGAGATTAAAGAAGAACAACATAAAAACAATAGAAAAAGAATAAGAAAAAACAAGTAGAAGAGTGAGAGCTGTAGGCAATTTCCTTATATCACAGAGAAACTGTATTTCTATTTTGGGCATTTTTTGGTGTATTTATTTTCTCAAGGAAAAAAATGAGTCTGAAAGCAGAAGACAGCTAAAACCTGACAAACCTGTAAAACTGTGGTCTGCCTCCTGTCTCCTGATTGCAGAGGGCAGAACTTGAGAAGACAACACTTGTTTTCTTGCAAGTCTTGTGTTAAAGATGCGTAAAAATAGAGGCAATATGAGAAAATAAAATAAAGAAGGAAAAGGACTCACTCATAGACAAGACAGCTAGTAATGTAACAGCTAGTAACCGTTACCGCTAGTAATGGTTAGGAGGGGAACCAATGCAAGGATGACGAACATTTACTAAAAGACGCACTATGGTCCTCCCATGCATGTAGGCCTTCAGAGATCAGCTGCACCTCTCATCCATTCCCTTACCCTCAAGCCTTGCTAGGGATACTGGTTCCTATGCAAAAGGGTTAGAATCAGACATTCGGCTCCTCCACAGCTCTGGCCCCTTTTTTTGGAGAAGACTAATGGAAATCCTAACTCATACTCGCATCTTTTCTCCACAGCACATCTGCACACTGTTTTCAAAATAATAACTCCAAGGAGGGGAACGTTGTCCCCACAACTGCCATTATAGATGATTGTATGCAAAACTGCAGGTTGAGCCCACAGGAGGTCTCACAGTCACTGAAGCCTTGCTTTGCTAGTTGGCATTCCATGGCACAAGGAAGTAAGTCTGTAAACTAAACTTGAGAATAGCATAAATAGAGAACATCTGACTCCTCCAGGGGAATCCTTGAGCTGAAACCAGCCTCTCTATTTTTACAGTCTGCACTCTTGGTTGAAAAAAACCAACAACAAACCAATCAACCAAAAAACCCCCAAACCAAACAGCAAACAAACAACCAAAAACCAAAAACAAAACAAAGAACAAAAGAACAGCACAAAAGAAGAAAACTAAAAGTTTAACCAAAAAACTAAACCTGAAATAATTCAAAGAAGGAGGACAGAACTTACTGTTCCTTAGAAAGCAGTAAAACCAGACAAGCAGGATTCCTCCATGATATACAGGTGTCAGGATTAAAAGTTTTGATGCAGCACATTGCAAAAAATATCTCTGGGCATGAACCACAAGATCATGTGGCTACTAATTGTTGACCCAGCAGTTGTAACGATTTTTCTGTGGAAGACTGAAAAAGCTAAAGTCACTGTGAAGATGTGTGTCTGACACAAGGCACTATTCATCCTTGGTGCAATACAACACTGGTCATGATAAACTGTTCTTATTATCTGCACTAGCTCTCTCTGTGGCACAGATGCAATCTTACTGTACTGAAAGATAACATCATGCACCTTTACAGGAATTTCTCCTACAAAGAGTTGGACTCAGGTGGAAGACTGAGCTCATGAATTGTAATGGAATAACAGAGTCTGTGGTGACTTTTGTAAAAATAAATATGGAAAAAGCCTGAGTCTCAGTTAGTGCAGGACCTCTGCTGTGCTTGCCATATTTGAAATCTGTGCTTAAGAAGCTGTCATTAATCTTTAAAAGTAATTTCATTCATATTGTAGAAGTTTCCAATTCAGTCATCTGTGTGATACAAAGTGGTGGCCACAACACAGAGACCTCCATTTGTAGCAGATGTGGATTTGGTATTCTAAGATGTTACTGACTTTAGCTTCTTAGTTCAGTCATACAGCAGTCCCATGCAGCAAGAGGTTTATGCAGGCCTCAGCTAGTAGGTGTTACTCTTATAATTTATGTGTTTATCAAAATGAAATAAGCCTAAGAAGGTCCCACAACATGTTTTGTCAATGTACTTATTAAGACAGCAACAACTACAAGAAATATTGTTTGGACAAGGAACTGCTTGAAAGAGTCCAGCACAGAGCCACAAAGATGATTAAGGGAGTGGAACATCTCCCTTATGAGGAAAGGCTGAGGGAGCTGGGTCTCTTTAGTTTGGAGAAAAGGAGACTGAGGGGTGACCTCATCTATGTCTACAAATACGTAAAGGGTGAGTGTCAAGAAGATGCAATTAAGCTTTTTTCAGTGATGACCAGTGATAGGACAAGGAGTAATGGATGCAAATTGGAGCATAGGAGGTTTATTTTTTTTTTACTGTGAGAGTGACAGAGCACTGGAACAGGCTGCCCAGAGAGGTTGTGGAGTCTCCTTCACTGAAGACATTCAAAACCCCCCTGGACGCATTCCTGTGTGATGTACTCTAGGTGACCTTGCTCTGGCAGGGGGGTTGGACTAGATCTTTCGAGGTCCCTTCCAACCCCTAGGATTCTATGATTCTGTGATTCTATGACAAGTAAGGCCAGTGATTGCCTAAAATGTTAACCCAGCATGCACCCCTAGGTACCATAAAAATGAAGCTACTTGGAATAGAAAGAGAGGATGCGTTAAACTGAAGGTGATAATAGTTCTAAAGCCAGGACTGCTTCATAAAGATATTTTTGCATTATCAGTCATACAATAAACAAAAATTATATTCCCAAAATATTAAAGCTAACTTCTGATTCAACAGCAACATGCTTGTTTCTAGAAGACTCCACATAATATTTCTCTACTTAGTAGTCTGAACAAGATTTGTATAAGTCAGTGACTAGGCATCATTAACTTTCACTTCCGTGATATTTATAATGATTTTATTTCTCTTCAGGTGAATTGCTTTGTGAACTATAAGCAAATAACTCATGACGACTTGAACACGTGAAAATCTTTAATAACAAAGTAAATGATCCCCAAAATGATTTGTAGTGGTGTACAGGATTAACACTATCAAAAAAGCATAGAGCCACACTGCTAAAATTTTATTTACTACAACATCATCAGTAGAAGCAGTACACGGCATGACTTCTTTCAGTGTGATAGTAAAGCAAGTTTTTAAGGAGTCTTAACAAAATGGATGCTAGTTTTAACTACACACAGTAATGCTCAAAAACTTCAAAACATAAAGCTGGATATTTGGTGTCATTATCTAACCAACACAAAACTTGACATTCTGTTACAGAACTGATTCAATGCTTCTATTTTCAAAAGATTATTTTTCACTGGTGTATTTGTTTACTGATAATGCAAAAAATAAACAATAGATTCATGATACAAACCTCTGAACAAACATGGCAAGTCAACTATTACTTGAATTTCTATTCACCCGCAAATTTACTAAAGTAGTTTTTGTCTCTTCAAAATAAGACTAGAGAAAAAAAAAAAAAAAAAAGAAAGTTTTTTTGGCAGTTGGTGTTATTTTAATCACAGGTGACTCCTCCAGTATCCAGCAAAGAATAAGGCTCTGCTTTTAAAAAATAGTGTACACAGGATAGAAAGGACAGTGAAGAGTCTCCAGCTTCATTTAACTGCCTATTTATGTAACTTCCACGCAGTTAGTGTCTTAGTGAAATTAACACCTTACTGAATTTTGTCAACACAATCAAAACTTATTTGCTTAAAAAAGTGACTATATTTTCCACAAAAATCAGATGAGAAAATAACCCTTTGCTACTGGAAAAAGAAAATGGCACAGCAAATTTTTGCACTGGAAAACAATGTCACAAGTAAGTGTGTGTAGAAAGGAAAGACAGCCTGCTTTCTTACTGAAGAAACAAGGACATTAAATTATTAATAGCAAAGTGTCCCTTCAGTTTTCCATTTCCTTCTTCAGGTATCTGACACCAGGACACCACTCACAAGGGTCCTCCCTCTTTTCTTCTCATTCTTTTGGCACCAGGACTTGACTAACTTAAACTAAGGTACTTAAAACATCTTTTCCAGTCTGCATGCCACCTCTCCCCATCAGTTTAGGCCCAGGAAAACATGAAATAAGCATACATGAAAAATATAAACTACAAGACAATAACAGTAGTGCATCATCACCTAGCCAGTGAAAATTAAAGTCTCTGTTAATCCACATTTACCCATACAGTTCCAATACCTGGCAATCTGAAAGCAAGCACCAGAGTTAAACAAGGCACAGTAACCGGACAAATGTCTTTTTTTTTTTCCCCCTACCTTTATCCAGCAGAAGCTTTAATTATGCTTCTATGACAACACTACTGAGAAAATAACCTTCTTACCATCTTTTACTTAAAATTAAATGCGACTATGGTAAGCAGCCTGGTAAGCAGTACAGACCTAAAACAGTGTTTACTTGCTACTCCTTATTTACAATAGAAGGGAAAAAATCAGAGCTCTTCTGGGTATTTCATCCGCAGAACTGTAAAATCCTTCTGAGACCTGTCAGAATGCTACATTTTCCTCAGACAAGACTTAAAGCATTTGTGCCAATTTCCAAAGTTTGCTACTTATTATTCGTTTTATAAAAATGTTTTCAAAACACTAAGGGGCTTTATTTACATTAGTCTTTAAAAAGATTAATTTTTCATTCCGATGAAGTGATCTAGCTTTCGCACTAGGGAATACAGTGGTATGTATTCTATGTGTGCATAACACATATATACATACACATATGCATAGAGAAGAACCAGTCATTCACAGGAACAGGAAAACAACCTTGTACGTAGTCAGCCTGGTTCACGCTTGTGCAGATTGACTACTAAAGGTCAGTTTGCTTCATTCACTTTAGGTTTCTAATAGTAGAAATTTGACTATACTAATTTATAGTCATCCAGGCATGGGTTTACATTTGTTTTGAATTAGTTTTTTTCTTATTTCAACACATTTCTAGTCAGGTAGAATACACACCATATGCAAATGAGCACACTAGAAGAAATCTGCACTACTTTATCTGAATTTACTCTAAAACTAATTTTAGTTAAGCAAAGACAAATAGTTTAAACACTAGCCTTTACCTAAGTTGCAGCATTTTTATGGCCTTGATATATTCCTTCAAGAAAAAAAAGTACTAAATCCAGTCAGCCACTAGGATCTGAAATGGTATTCAACATAGTGTAAATCCTTCAAAAGTCACATTAATCCTAAGTTTTATTTTGATCAAGGAATGAGTGTTCCATTTACAATAAACCCAGCAATCTTTAGTAGATATTGCAAGTGCCCCAGGTTGTGAACCTGGATGGGTTCACAACCTATGGCTCTAGCTGCTACTATACATGGCCAGACATAATCAACGTACAGCATCCAGATTATTCAGACAAACAGTGAAGGGGATGCAAGAACTGATGACTACTTTTATAGTGGACATCACAGTCCTAAAACTAATTCTGTTAGGTAAAATCAACTACAGACAGCATGGGCAGCTGGGGCTTTGTATGAGGCAAGGAAAACCCCAAGTATTGAAAGCAAAATGCAATTTATTTGGTATTTTATGCCATAAAGGAACATGACTATGTATATTAATGACTTCAGTTCTTTTTATGTCATGTAGCTAGTATAAAATAAAGAAACAGTGTAATACGCACATGACTAGAAACAGCAGTTAAAGACCAGCAATCACAGAAAAAAAAAAAAAAAAAGGAATATAACAAAAGAGGTAATAGAACAACAGAGGTAATCTTTTATGATGAGGTCAGGGAAGAGTGAAGCACAGTTTGACGGAGCAAAATTTTTCCAAGAAACTACAAATGAGATGCTGTCATTGGACCTTTTGCCACATTAAAGCCAGTAGACTTCAAGGAACACTGAAGAAACAAAATGACAAAGGAGTATGATAGAGAAATTAAGGAACTGATCAAGAAATTTAAAACTGAAAGATGTAGAAGCTGAAGGATCACAGTTGTTTGAATTCCTTAACAGGTTTGTGTATAAACTATAAAGCACTCTTCCATGTGAGGAAACCATACTGACACGTTTTATTACTGCTCATACCTGTTTCAGTCTTACATTACTTACAAAGAGTGATTTAGCTTCAGTTTGACTAAGAGAATTCCAAGAGCTTCTTGACGGAACCTGAGGAGCTGCTTCATTCATTCCCCTCTACCGTTCATGTATGACTAAAGCTGTGAACAATGCTGAAGCAGCAGGACCCACAACACTGGGCTTCTACACCTAAGTGTGCTTTGGAATAGCCCTACCCCTTGTTTAGCCTGCTGGATTTGGTACAACAATCATAATACTGAGGTGTCACATAGTATTAAGATTACAAAGATTAATGTCACAGGACCAGACAGGCAGTAACATTACTAGTCTAGAGCCAAATCTTACACTTTTTGGTTAGAACGGGAAGAATCATAATGAGAAACAGACCCTTGGCAACTGTGGAATTTTCCTTTAAAATAAGAATTTTGAAATGAAGTAGCATTTTTCCCATCAGCATTTGATTTAGTGTTTTACATGAACCAGAGAAAGAGAAAGGACATGTTTGCTGTGCAGCCAGGTAATTTCATTCCAGGTATTAAAAAACCCCCTGGCATTAGATACAAAGTGAAAATTAAAGAAAAAAATTCTCTTCACCTGATCCTTCAGGCTGAGCTGCTGTTAACATGGATGATACAGCAATATTCATCAAAGCACCACCTTCTTTGGGAGGAAGGAAATCCCCTTACCTCTGTTTTCACTTCAGAATTTTAATAAAGAGAGCCCTGAGCCATGTAAATCATACCCTGGCATGCAAACCATACATCTTGAATTAACTGTTAGCTTTCTTGAGACTGCAGTTTTGAGGTCAGGCTGTTTCTGAGCAGTACTACAGCAGATATGCACTGGATACAGAGATGCATGCCAACAATTTTGCACAACAGGCTTGTACAGTATCTTCAATTTGTTATTGTTTGGGAGGCAGACAGATTGTGACCTGTCAGCAATTCAAGTGTGAAGTTTGTCTTCTGGACAAAGGGTTCATTTCATGGTTAACTGCAGTTCCAGGAATCTCCTTCCAGGCCTATCTCCTATGTCCGAAGAGCCAGCTGCTGCCTTACCGTAACTATTATAACTTATCATAACTTATAACTATTCACATTTAAGAGTTAGTAGGGCTGCTTGCAAAGTAGACAAGGGAAAATTTTCATAGAAATGTTAAAATTGGTGTTCACTTTTTCATAATAACTTTAAAATGCAATGTTGTCTTACTAATATCTTACTCTAGCATCAATCTACCTTGGAAGGTAGATTAGGCAGTGGTAATAAAATAAAAGAAAAATATATATTTCAAGGCCTCAGGGTTAGGAAATCCAGTATTTTCTACTTTGACTTTGCTGACAGGAGTTACTACATAAGTAACTTCACAAATCCAGTGAGATGTAGGTGTAGATAAATTAAATGCTCTGTTATCAAACAATCATTATTTCTAATTGTCAAGACTTGTGTACTCTCTAAAATAGTCAGAAATCCAGCTTCGTGTAATGCCATAAAAAAAGATAGATGACACTACATTTTAGGTTGGAAAACTTCAGTAACCAGAATACTTAAACCCAAAGGCTATTCAAGTACTTAAATGCAATGTATTTTGCTGTAGGAAGGGAAGAGAATGAGTCATCCAAGCTGATATTATTTTCTACCAAAGACACACTTATACTTCAGTGTGAAAAGGTCTCTGTATGAAAGTGTAAAAAAGAAAACATTATCTGTTACATTTTATTGCCACTTTCTAAGTAATCCATATAACAGGTCCCATGCAAAAAACCCAGAAGCTGGAAGCAAAACATTTTTGTGTGTTTAGGTTGATGCAACCTGCTTCATAAAAAGTAGAACTTGATAGAAAACTACATTTAATTAAAAATAGTAAAGGAGCTTAAAAGGAGGGTTTTTAGAGTTAAACCCTATAGCTAGTGGTTGCTAAGTGGACTCAAATTTCAAAGTCCTTTCAGCAAAGGATTTTAACTGATTCTTAAAGGAGTGATCAGTCACATCAGATATATGCCAGAGAGGTAAGCTATTTTTCACTCTATAGTTCATAGATGCAAGGAAGCAGCAGGCCCTGTCTGCCTTAGAAAATGTAACATTGCACATTTAGGGGTGCAGCTGGACTGCTTTTGGACATAATTGTGAAGGGAGATACGACTGAAACGTACCACATGTTCATGTAGTTCTATACTTATAGCTGCATTACAATTTCTGAACAATAAATGCAGACCTGAGCATCATCTGAGTGTCTCTATACTTGTATTAAAGAAAATTTGACTACTTTTCTTCTTCAGTTATTGACCACATCCAGGAAGACACACAGGACAAGATTTAATACACATAGACAAGTCCTGCAAACCATGTTTTCATTATCACAATCTATAATACAAGACAGTTAACACTTTTGCTTAGAATCATGTATCTCCTATTAATTTCTTTTTCCTCTCAGCAGTTTATCCATATTGTCTTTGAAATACTGCATGCTTCTTAGACTTTCTTTTCAGGAACAGAAACCTTAAAACTAAGTACAAAACAAGGTGGATGTTTTTTTTTTCTCACCACAATTTTTCTATGTTTGGAGTTCTTATTTCCTCCCTCATTTTTGAGAGAGGTAACACAGCCTGTTGGGAACCTGAGTCTGAGTAATCACAGACACCAGGAATATAAATTCATCTCGGGCAAACAAAGTTTTCAACTTGTCATCTCCATGTTGGTATGTCTTGCTTTACAAGTTTTCAGTTACAATTAATGTTACCTATTTTCATTGCTTTTCTGATTTCTTTAAGGGTATGTTGTAGAGAAGAAAAGCAGGTTCTTTTCTGCATTCATTTCTGTGCTGACAGGAGTCAACTTGACTCTTCATTGCTTGAACAGAATCCCTTGGGGACAGAAGTTACTGGACAGAATTAAAAATCAGATAAAATGTGTTTTGCGCAGTGCTTTCCACCTGTGGTAAGAAGTCAGGAAGACCTGAGTGCAGTTCTGGTTTTCTTGGGTTTTAGTAGCATGAACTAGTACAATGCAAATAGACTTTGCTGCATATGAGGCTTATCTAACTCCCCAAAATACAACTGGCACATACCTTCCAAATTAATTTTCTTAGAAGTACTGAGAGTTTGTATGTTCAGCAATGTATTGTTAAGACCACTCTGCCTGTAAATCCATCAGGGTGGCTGTACCACCTCCACTGAGCTCCCATACCTGAGGGATAACAGAAAATAATAGGTTTAGGTGGATGTCTAAACATCAATGCAAGTATTTTTAATGCAGTTTTCTTCTTCAATGCTAGACTTCTTCATTAAATAACTTACTGATAATACCAGATGTCAGGTACAGGCGCGGATGTAGCCAGTGTACGTTATTGCTTAGGTGATGAGAAGTAAGTAAAAGCTAAAAATTTACACATGAAAGTAGCTAAAAATAAATAATTTGAAATTAAATAAAGGAGCAGCAAAGGACATTTCAATGATAAAGGCAAGACCAGACATGAAAAAATCATTTTGACAGGTGCAGATTTGAAAAGGTTGATAATTTGTACATGTTGGCTAACCTGAATTAAGCATGCCAACAGTTTGTCAGGTTATAAAAGTTAAACATATAGATTTAAAAATACTGTCAAATAATTAATACTTTACATTCTTTCAGTTTTCCCTGGTTATTTTCAGTCTATTCAAGAAGGATTTTTCCCCATCAGGTCTTGAATTTAGATGACATTAAAGGGAATCTAACTCAACCACAGCTTCCATGTCTATCTGCATAATGACACTTAATGATTGGGTTCTATTGCACTTTACTGTCACATAAAAATCACAGAATCATAGAATGGATTGGATTGGAAGGAACCTTAATGATCATTTATTTCCAAACCCCCTGCATCGGAGGGGACACCTTCCACTGGACCAGGCTACTTCATGCCCCATCCAGCCTGAGCCTGAACACTTCCAGGATGGGGTATCTACAACATCCCTAGGCAACCTGTTCCGGTATCTCAGCACCTTCACAGGAAAGAATTTCTTCTTAATGCCTAACTTAAATCTCCCCTCTTCCAGTTTTGACTGTTTACCCCTTGTCCTGTCACTACAAGCTTTTTATATCCTTGTAAAAAGTCCCTCTACAGCTTTTCTTTAGGCCTCTTTCAGGTATTGGAAGGCCTCTTTGGAGCCTTCTCTTCTCCAGTCTGAACATCCCCAGCTCTCTCAGTCTGTCTTCATAAGAGAGGTGCTACAATGATATATATATTTCACACTATATGTAGAACAACGCTGTCATACACATAGTGTGGTAACGTTAGAAAATATCTAGATTCCACTAATCTGGGGGAGTGGCAGCTATACACTTTGTTCTGCATTTGAAGGTATAATCTTAATACATTGTCTTGCCAAAATATAAAATAATAATAATAATTTAAAAAATCACTGGGCCAAAAAGAATATGACTGAAACAATCCACAAGGTTTAAATGCAACCTTAGAGACCTTGCTGTAATCTAAAATATTTATATTTAGTTTTCTGTCCCTAAATAGCTACCTTCTCCTGGAGAAACTGACTCGTTGTAGCCTTGACAAGTGGTCTGTGCAGTGGGTGGGGAACTGGCTGATAGACCATACCCAGGAGGTGGCAGGAAATAGTTCCTCCTCAAACTGGCAACCAGTCACAAGTGGGGTCACCCAGGGATCGATATTGGGCCCAATGCTGTTTAATGACTTCATAAGTGGCCTGGATGTTGGGATCAAGATCTCCCAGAGGAATTTTGTTGACAACACCAAAATGAGTGGAGAGGTTGATACTCCAGAAGGGAGGGCCACCCTCCAGGATCACATGGACAAACTGGAGGAGTGGGCTAGCAGGAACCTTATGAAGTTCAACAGAGAGAAGTGCAAGGTCTTGCACCCGGGAACACATAACCCAGGAGCACAGTTCAGACTGGGATCCACCTGGCTGGAGAGCAGCCCTGTGGAAAGGGACCTTGGGGTCTTGGTGAACAACAGGCTCAACATGAGTGAGCAGTGTGCTGCAACAGCAAAGAAAGCCAACATGATGCTAGGCTGCATCAACAAGGCATCACCAGCAGAGACAGAGAAGTCATCGTCCTGCTTCAAATTGGAGAAAGGAAGTACATTTTTCACTGTGAGGGTGTCAACTAGCAACTGCGTGTTCTGCTAGGTGAAGAAAGCTCACTGAAATAAAAAAAAAAGATCAGCAAAAGAAAAACTGGCTTCATCCTGGCTCAAACCAGGACAGAGGGCAACCAAACATTGGAATAGTCTCCCAAGGGAAGTGGTATATTGCCCTACATTGGACAGTTTTAAGACTCAGCTTGACCAGGTGCTGAGCCATCTCACATAAACTATAGTAGTATGTAGAAAGGTTGAACCAGGTGATGCTTGAGGTCCCTTCCAACCTGGCATTCTATGATTCTGTGATTCTACTGATTTTCAACATCTTTTCTCTAAAACGGCTGTGGGCTACATTTTCAACATCCCCATATCTGCTGGAGGGTAAACACAGCAAAACGCCAGCAATCCAGGAAGTTCCTAGAGTGCACTGATGACAACTTCCTCCTCTTTCAAAAGACCAGACTTTGGTCTCTTCAAGGATCTGCTTGGTGGGCTAGCATGGGACAAAGCCCTGGAGGTGAGTCCAGAAAAGCTTGTCCATATTCAAGGACGACTTCCTCCATGCCAGGTCATGTGTGCCCAGAAAGATCATGGAGCAGATTCTCCTGAGGGGTCTTCTAAGGGTCATGGAAAATGAGGAAGTGGTTGGTGGACAAAGGGAGAACAACTGACGTCACCTACCTGGACCTGTGCAAAACTTTTGACACTGCCCTTCAGGACATTCTGGTATCTAAACTGGAAATGTATGGATTTGATTGATGGACCATTCGTTGGGAAAGAAACTGGCTTGATGGTCACACTCCGAGAGTTGTGACCAATGGCTCGATGTCCAGATGGAAACCAGTGACAAGTGGTGTTCCCCAAGGGTCCGTACTTGGACCAATGCTGTATAACATCTTTGTAGGCAACATGGACAGTATGATTAAGTGCAGCCTTAGCAAGTTTGCAGGTGACACAAAACTGCATGGTGAAGTCAACACTCTGGAACAGAAGGATGCCATCCAGAAGGACCTTGACAGGCTTGAGAGGTGGGCTTGTACAAACTGCATGAAGTTCAACAAGGCCAACTGCAAGGTTCTGCAAGCACAAATACAGGCTGGGTGGAGAATGGAACAATAACAGCCCTGAGGAGAAGACCTGGGGAAGGTGTTGGACGAGAAGTTCAACATGGGCTGACAATATGCTCCTGCATCCCAGAAAGCCAACGATGTACTGGTCTCTATCAAAAGAAGTGTAGCCAACCGTTTAGGAGACGTGATTCTCCCCCCCTACTCTGCTCTGGTGAAACTCCACTTGGAGTGCTGTGTCCAGTTCTGGAGTCTCAATGCAGGAAGGACATAGAACTGCTGAAACTAGTCCAGAGAAGGCCAGTGAAGATGATCTGAGGACTGGAGCACCTCTCCTATGAAGACAGTCTGAGAGAGTTGGAGTTGTTCAGCCTGGAGAAGAGAAGGCTGCAGGGAGACTTCATGTTGGCCTTCCAGTACCTGAAGGGGGCTTACAAGAAATCTGGGGAAGGACATTTTACAAGGGTTTATAGTGAGAAGAAAAGGGGTAATGGATTAAAACTAGAAGACGTGAGATTTATATTGGGCATTAGGAGGAAATTCTTTACTATGAGGGTGGTGAGACACTGGCACATGTTGCCCAGGGAAGTTGTGGAAGCCCCATCCTGGAAGCATTCAAGGTTAGGTTAGATAGAGCTCTGAGCAACTGTTCTAATGGGAGTTATCCCTGCCAATGCAGAGAGTTTGGATCTAGAGATGCTTAATGTGCCCTTCAGCCTAGCCACTCTACAATTCTATGATGATTAATTACCCATTTGTAGTTCCATGACTTTTCTTCAGGATCAGCCTTTGGCTACAGCATTGTTTCCTGCCTTGTTTAGCTTTTCTTATGCTTATAAAGAAGTTTAATGTGTTAATTACTCTTGCTTATTTATAAGCTAAATATTTATAATTTGGAATTGAATAATTTCAGCTTCAAATTCTACATTACTAATTAAAATATCCGTTGAGACCTCAAGACAAAATGTTTACAGACATGCTTACTTTTGACTCCAGTAAGACTCCTCCCATGTTCAAGCTTAAGCAAAATAAAAACATAGAAGGACCTACTCCACCAGGTAATCTTTTGGCAGGTCAGAAATTCTTTTTCCAAGCCAGTGAGTGGAATAGGACCAAGAAACATCCTACAAGTGTGTCCCACCCACCAGACTATTTGGTATTGTAGAAAGCCATCTTAATCTGTTGGCATTACTCCACTTAAGGTAATAATTAAATATTCATTGAGCCAAAGAGAGGGAGACAAGGAATTTCAGGCTCTGTGGTTAGAGCATTGAGGTGGGAACAAGAGATTCCAGTCTCTGCTCCACTGAATATTTAATTATTTATAAAGCAGAACAGCTCTAAAGATAAGATTAAGAAAGACTCTCTCAAGAATAGACAACAACATACAGATTATAATTTATGGACACCTAGATTTAAGTCCTAACCTTTTTTGCAGACAGGGTAAAGGTTCAAAGCTCTGCTTTATATATACATCAGAGTACTCCAAAAGCAGGGCTGTTGAGTGGAACAAACCTGAACATCAGCATGTCCCCAGAACCTCATTCCTACATGCCACACTTCGTGGGAGGGGTCCATGATTTCGGAGTATTTAGCTGGATGGTTTTGCAGCTGCAAAATACAGTGAGAGCCTTAGTATTTCAGCAGGGATTTGCTGTGGGCTAGTAGCTCCAGCTAACAAAATCTGTGGCTAGAAATCTGATTTTCAGCAAAAACTTGGGTCAGCAGAACCAAGTGTAGACAGCCCTACCTAAATTTTACCATGCTTATTTAGTAAGATGCAGAGCATAATAAATTAAGAAATGGCATTTTTTACATATTTTTTTTCTTTTGTTATTGGTTATCACTGTAAGTAACTATGAGTATTTATTTCAATTTTTAAGTAAGGAAAAACTTGCATAAGTCTTTAATCTTATGTAGCTTTGCTTCCAGGTTGGTCTGATAAATATTGAGTTACTTTGTCCTTATTACTTTACATAAATCTCTGTAATGGTTTTAAGTGATTGCTTTCATCTAACTGCTTTGCCTTCCTATCCGTCACTCCCTCAAAAATGTAAAAGATTAAAGTGTTGGGATTTTTTTGTTCTAAATAATAGGTTTAGAAAAGTTTAAATCAGCTATTGGACTTGAATCCACTAGGCTTTGCAGGCCCATAAAAAGTGAAGTTTTATGAGAAGGACTTAAAAATGCAAACAATTTGTTTCTCATTTTTCCTCCTTCCCTTATAAAAGAAAGTTTTTCCTCATTTTTCTTTAAAATCCACCACAGATAGAAACAAGATTCTCATCCTGTCACAAAAATATATGATTTCCACCAATGCTATTCGCCATACCATGACAATGATAAGAATCTGCTGCTTGATATGAACTTTCTTTTCAACCCTTTCTCTGTTGGACGTGGATACTGAAATACATGTGGTTTCTTAGCTGCAGAAGCTGCATACTGTACTGATAGTGCTTGAAGGAGGATTATGACCAGAACCCTGGGGATTAGGGTTTCTGAATTCCTAGCAAAGGCAAGGCCACAGATTTTATGCATGTGCTTGACTAAACCATCAAGCTTCAGCGAGACAGATTTGTTTTCTTAAGTATTTCAGCACTTCATCATGCAGATTGACACCAAATACCTTTAAATAACTCACACATGTTCATTTCCTGAACTGCTAAGTGGGAATAACTTTTTGCCCATGGAGTGGTGCGAAGCTCAAGTCACTAACATACATAAAATACACTGGAAATCTCACATTTGAACTTGTGGACATCAATAAAGCACACGTATTTTTGTTTATGATTTCCTCAGGCACAACAGTCTCTCTGGAAAATAAACATTTAAAGATTAACTAAGTTCTACTTCAAATATTTGACCAAACCACAAAAAATACCACTTCTTGCTATGTGTAACATCACCACAGTATCAACAAATGGCATTATTTTTCTTTGTCACATATACTGGAAACACTAATCTTAATTCACTGAAGAAAAAGAAAGTCTGGGAGGGGTATGCTGGAGAAAGTTTTAAAAGTTATATAGTACTAAAGCAGTGCAAAGTTTTTCAGAATATTAATAGGTATGTGTAGTCAAAATCTACACAATACTTTCAACTGTTTTGGTATTGTGTGAAATAATTAGAGTTTGTGAAAACACATATACATCAATTCTTATTTTGCTTAAAGGCTTATGCCAAACTGATGGAAATGTAACTGTGAATTAATAAAATGCTACACTATTTTTTAGCCAAAACAAAATTATTGTACACTGTGCATAGTTAAATCACAGAATAAATCAGTAAGTTTAGAGTATTGCTACTACAGTGCCATGTCAACTTTAGATAGGTTAACTCAAGTGATTTGTAGATTTTCAGTGTAACAGCATACTGAAGCAGGTGTGCCATCTGCTTCTTTGTGAATATAGGACAGAATCTAATTCCTGAACTGTAAGAAAAATACAATGTATCAACTCTGTGTTATGGTTTTAGTATATAAAGGCTTTAAATGGTTCATTTGTTAACTGATGTCCTAAGCCAGTTGAGGATATTAATATTTTATTGCATATCTACTTTAGAGATAATCAAAAAGCATGAATCTAAAGAAACTGCTGATCTGATGACCCCACAACATTATTAAAAATATGTATACTAAAATAATAACTTTCTATAAACATAGTTTTAATCACAGTTGTGGTTTGGGTTTGTTTTTTGGCTTTTTTCTTTCAGTTTAAGGGCATTTATAATCTGTCTTTTTTTTTTTTTTTTTTAATCTGATGGTAAAATAGCATATATATGTACATCTCCAGTTGTGAGGTAGTGTCACACAATTGCAAATACATATCTGATATGAAGCCTCAACTCATGAAAAATCTTCTAATAGTGATCACTTCAAGACAAAAATTCCTAGTCCCAGCTGGACGCCCCCTGGCAGTTCTTCACAACACAGCTCCAGAGTGAAGCATTTCACCTCTCAACTCTACATCCCAAAACCCTGCTTTGCCACTAGTTTGATCTCCTTACAGAAGGATCCTGGTGCTTGTACATTTTACTTACAATTCTCCATCCAGTAGGAATACAAGAAAGTAGGGCCCCTGCCTGAGACAGAAGTGGTTTTTGCGTATCTTCCTGCTCTCCATGTTTATGCATTTGTTATATATGTCATTATTATATGTTTTGATCTCATTATTTTCAGCACTTACTAAACAGAATTAACATATCCTTGTCACCTGTGATAAAGTTTCTTCTGCAATACATGCATTTTTGTCATGTACAGATTGTCTTAATGCCTCTGTCCTTGGTACACTACACAAGTCAACACATAAATATATTTATATGTAGACTTTGGAGAATGGAACCAACATGGTTAATGTGGGATACTTGAAGCTATAGAACTCTGTGGAAGCTTTTTGAACTTTATATCCTCCATCTGAGAAAAAGGAGGTCAACCAACCCATATAGTAAAGAAATCTAGATCTCATTAGGATATATTTTTCCCCCATTTCTCCCACAGGCCAAAATCATAGGAAGACAGATTTGGAAAGTCATATTCTGGTATTCATCTACTTCAATCTCAGGAGAAAAACACTTGCTTCTCAGCAGAAATGTTAGGAAGCAATGGCACACTTTTTACCCAAGTTCTTATGTCCTTGGATTCAAGAAACACTTAGTACTGAGTTGTAGTTGCAGCTGTGAAGCTACAGTCACAATTCCAAAAGGTGAAACAAAGGGTGGAACAGGCTCGAGTTTCCCTGGTGAGGAGTAAAGCAACCTGCCTGGTGATGAGACCTATAATTCAGGGATAAGTTTTGTCTAAGTCTTAGAAAGCAGAAAGTGTTACTCTAAGCCAATTCAGCTCTCTTAGTGTTATCTGTGCTTTCCATGTAAGTGTTAAAAATGGGTAGAGGTGACTCATAGCAGGTCAGAAGTTACTTCAACATGCTGGAGGCCCAATAGGGGTGATAAAGGTAGAAAGAAACACGAGTAAAGGTCCATCAGGTAAAAAACACGCTCTAGAAATAAGGAAAGTTTTATACTAGGGTCAACTGGAAGGCTTTAGCCTCTCTAACAAACAGCTTCCCAGGAAGGAAGAACTGTAGTAAAACAGCTGGGTGCAGCTCCCAAAGAGAGGGAGAGTAATTACTAGACACAGATTCTCAGCCCTAGAATGGAAGGCATTAAAATCTGAGGGGAGCAGGTGATAAAAAAACACTGGAAAGCAAAATACAAAATAATAGAATTATGGAATTCCAGGTTGGAAGGGACCTTAAAGATCATTCTGTCCAACCTTTCTTGGAAAAATCAGGGTCTAGACAAGAAGGTTCAGAACCCTCTCCAGCTGAATCTTGAAAGTGTCCAGTGTTGGGGAATCCGCAACTTCCCTTGGGAGATTATTCCAGTGGCTGATTGCTCTTGTTGTGAAAAATTTTCCTCTTGTGTCTAACTGGAACCTCTCCAGGAGTATCTTGCATCCATTACCCCTTGTCTTTTCCGTGTGGCTCCTTGTAAAAAGGGAGTCTCCACCTTCTTTGTAGCCACCCTGCAAATACTGGAACATGGCAATAAGGTCTCCCCTAGGCGTTCTTTTCTCCAGGATGAACAAACAGTCCTCTCAGCCTTTCCTCATAAGGCAGGCTTCCCATTGCTTTGATCATCTTTGTGGCCCTTCTCAGGACTCTCTCCGGCTGATTCACATATTTTTTTGTATACTGGGGACAAAAACTGAACACAGTGTTCCAGGTGTGGCCTGACAAACACTGAGTAGAGTGGAATGATGGTTTCTTCATCCCTGTTCATCATGGCCTTATCAATGCAAACCAGCATCCTTTTGGCTGGCTTTGCTGCTGCAGCACACTGTTCACTCATACAGTAATAAACTAATAATAGAATTAGCATCAAAGAGAAAAGAGAAACTAGCACCACCATATGGGAAATAGGGATAAAACTTCCTGGATTGAATACTGGTGCCTTTACATGTGTCAGGAGTGTACAAATTAAGGAGAAGGAATGAGAAACTCAGCAGGCAGACAAATCCATGACAGAAATGACATCAAGGAAATGTGGTAGAACAAACTGTGACACAAGAACTGGTATAAGAGTACAAACTATTTGCAAAGAACAGAAGGGAATATTTAAGAATATATTTTTGCAGAATATGTACTATTTTGGCTTAGTGCAGTGGGGTTTTGGTAGCTGGGATGGGGGAGTCGGGGAGGGGTTGCACAGATGTGTCTCCTTGGGAAGCTGCTGGAGATTCCTGGAGCTCCAGTTCCAGTCCTGCCTCTGGCCAAGGCTGAGCTGATTATGGAAACTGGGTGACCTTCTGCGAGTAACATATTCAAGAAGAAGAAAACTAAACTGCAGAAGAAGACCTGCAAGGCACAAGAGAGGGGGAGGTTAGAGAAGTGCTGAAGCAGAGACATCAATGTCATTAAGTAAGGAAAGGTAGGATGTTCCCAAGCAGAGATTTTCCCACATCTTGTGGTGGGATGGCAGCTGTGCCCTTACAGGGAGCAGTCTGTGAAGGACCATGGTGGAGCAGATGTGGATCTACTGCCATGGAGAACCATGGTGGGGCAGACATGGATCTGAAGCCATGGGACCCCGTGTGTGGATTCCACACCAGGAAAGGTGACTGTTCCTGAAGTAGGCAGTGACTCTGTAGAAAATCCACGCTAGAGCAGTCTGTTCCTGAGGGAGTGCACCTCATAGGAGGGACTAATGTCAGAAGAGTTCATGCCAGAGGGCTCCTGTGAGGGGCCTGCAAGGGATCCTTCTCCCTGAGGAGGAAGGAGCAGCTGAATCAGTGTATGATCAGAATGAAATTATCTTAAACCCCTGTCTCCATCCCTCTCCTACTGTGTCACTGAGGGGGTGGCAGGAGTGAAGTTATTTGGGCCCTGGAAGAAAAGAGGGATCAGGGGGAAGTTATTTAGGATTGTGTCTTATTTTTTTTCTTCTGTTCTTATAAATTGTTTTTTTTTCTTCCCAGGTTGAGTCTGTCTGCCTTGCTTGTGACTGTAATTGAGGAGTGAAAACCTCCCTGTCTTTGTCCTGATTCAAAAGTGGAATTTTACATGTTTTTTCTCCTCCCTATCCTACAGCGGGCAGTGGGAGGTGAGTGAGTGAATGCTTCATAGTGACTGGCTGGGCTTAAACCACGACACGTACTTATTCTGAGCATCAAGAACAGGTAAAATGTAAAGAAAATGTGAAGAAAGAAGGCTAATGTCATGGTAGGGTTCTATCTCTATTTATTAGAAATGTATTAGAAATGAGAATACACAAAGGGAATAAGAAAGAGCTGAAAGAAAATTATGAGACATATACTTTCTGCTCCAGTCCTCAAACATATATATACTCTGGGTGTATTTATACAGTTTAATAAAAGGTAGCTATGGAATGCTCCCTGTCCCCAAAAGGCAGGTGATAGTAGGTAAAGCCTCTTTTGAATTTTTTTTACTTATGAACAAACTTCTTCTATTATGAAACTACAAAACTTATTCCTAGTGTCATATGAAATACTTTGCATGGTATTCAAAATTGTATGTGGCAACTGATATAGTAAAGCTGGGTGTTTAAACACTAGATACCGAGATGCAATGCAAAACTTTTAGTTGACTTGCTTTTACTCCTTTATCTTAATCCTTAAATTTTGTAGTGGTTTTCAGTAGTTTTAAAATTGATACTCTTCTGTAAAATATTAAATATGCTTCTGTGTTACTAATTGACACTATAGGTAAATGTATACCTTAGGATTGCCTTTACTAACATCCTACATGCCACAGAAACTTGAGTTACAGTGTTTCTGTTTGAATTCAGCAATAGAATATGGATGGGATTCAGAAACACTTCAGAGACTTCAGAGGAAAGGATCACAACTAACAATAATCAGAATCTTTTACAACAAACAACAAAAAATATCTGAAATCAGGTAATCTTTCTGTGTCATACTGGAAGTACAGGTCAAAACTATTTAATATACTTGTAATATAATATGTGTTGTTCAATCATGTTTAGTGCCGTTGTATTCCCTTCCTAACGGAACTTCTCAGGGGCAGAAAAGTGAGAAATTATGTGGCAGAAGAAGCAACTTCCCCTAAAACACATGAAGTCATTTTGTATTCCTTGTACTGGCAACCATCAGGGTGGATTGATTGAAAATGCATCTGGTAAATGGAAAAATCCCACTCTTTATTGGTATGTGTTCTATTTAATCCATTCTTCCAAAATCACAACCTGTCACTCCATGTTCCAGTCACACTTCTACATAGCAACAGCCACTTGTTTTGAAGAACACTCTTTTGCTTACATCTGGTTAGGGCATGTCTCATTTGTTTAATATCTTCCCAATATTAACAGATTGAGTTAGCACAATAGCAAATACAAAGGGTGATCCTTTGACTTCTCCTTGGCATTAAAAACTGTAATCTTTTCTGTAATCTTTTTTAGATTAACCAGCAAGTGACTAGGTCATTTTAATAAAAATGAAGCCAGGCCCTGGTTTGGAGTACTTCACTGATTTCAGAAGCCTGTTCTGATTTTTACACTTTTTTTTTTTTTTTTTTTTTTTTAAATTGTGTGATCAATCTATACATAATATTATTATGTTGAAAAGCAACAGCCTACATATGAATTATGCTCATGTGACACCAGCCTTTAAGGTAAAGTGGGTTAGGAGAATATATATATATGGTCTATAGACTGTATGTAGTATATGTATAGTCCAAAGATACCTATTCAATTATTATGATCTGTGATATATTGGAGAAGTTTCTCACAGCCAGTGAATTTCCTGATAAAGGGAGGGTGGGTGCAAGAAAGATGCTCCAAAACATAGACTCATAGAATCATAAAACTGTTAAATTTGGAAGGGACCGTAAAGATCATGAGGATCCCTCCCACTAAACCAAGCTACACAAAGCCTCATCCAACCCGGACTTTAACACCTCCAGGGAGGGGGCTTCCACAACCTCCCTGGGCAACCTATACCAGCATCTTACTATCCTTAAAGTGAAGAACTTCTTCCTGATATCTAACTTAAATCTACCCTCTCTCAGTTGAAAAACATTACCCCTTGTCCTATCACTGCCTTCTCTGGTGAGAAGCCCCTCCCCAGCTTTTCTGTAGCCCCTTTCAAGTACTGGAAGGCTGCTATAAGGTCTCCCTGGAGCCTTCTCTTCTCTGGGTTGAACAGCCCCAACTCTCTCAGCCTGTCTTCATAGCGGAGGTGCTCCAGGCCTTTGATCATCTTGGTGGCCCTTCTCTGGACCCTCTGCAACAGATCCGTGTCTTTCCTGTCATGAGGGCTTCAGAGCTCAAATAACAGCTAGCTTAGGAAGGTTTGTTTATATCTTTGCTTTAAAAATGTTCTAGACACTGATTTCTCCATTCCACATCAGGATAAAACCAAGACATTTGAAAATGAAATGAAAAATGCGTAAGAAAATCTTTACCAAAAAAAGAAAAAAACAATTCAGTACAAAGCAATTCAGGGGAGCCTGATGTTTAGCGATCCAATTTGGGATGCAAAAGACTGAGTTTTAAGCCCTTGGTATTCATTATTTAGTGGCAGAACTCTCTGGTCCCTTGTTTTCCCAGTGGCTGTTTTAAATTCTAAGCTGATCTGGCAAATTGTGACTGAAGTTATCCTGTAGAGTTTTGATTGTATAAATAATTGAATGTTTTTTGGAGCAGAGTTTTGAACCTCTTTTGTCCCAAATGAGTACTCTTAACTGCTGGGTGATACAATTCCTCCTCTCATTTCTTTTCTATGGTCCAATGAATATTTAATGTTTTATGTAAAGTGGAACTGTTCCAAGAAGAGCAACAGTGGAACAAACTATTTTTTTTTAACTTGTTGCTCTACCATGGTTGCTGCTCCACTGTCACGTGTTCCCATTAAAAAACATGCCTGGCATAGCACCATGTAGTCTGATAAATTCCCTTCAGTCTCTTTAAAAACTGTATTTTGAAGGACCTTCTTCTCCCATTGGTCTTACTGTGCATGGTATCTTACGATTTTTTTAACTTTTTCCTCCCTATCTTTTGCAAAAGCCCCAGTTCCTACAAAAGATTGGTCTATTGCCATGGGGAGATTTTTCATGAGTTTCAGTGTTATCACATTTGATTTCTGTTATTTTATCTATTGTTGGCACACAAAGCACCAAGGTAAGTTGGAGCAAGGGATTAACTTCAATCAGTATTTGCTATGGGTAAAGCATAATTAACAGTGGTTTATAATTCTCTTTTGCTTACTTCAATCAAAGTCCTTAAAGGAAAAGTCTAAAGTTTAGTCTTTGGGGTCATGACATCCCTAGGAAAAAGACTGATTTTTGAGCCTTCTGCTGTTCTGTATAGCAATTAAAAAATACCTCAACTACAATAAGATCACAAGAGAAAACTACAAGTGTTTTTTTCTTTTGAGGAATAACTTCATTAGGATGGAATGATATGCACTTTTTCAGTTCACAAATTAAAACAAGAGCATTTGTATGTTTACTTAAAATTAAATCATTACCAGCTGCTAGTAAATATATTTGAGGAGCAAATCTTGTGGACTCAAGAAACTCGTATCAGCCCAACACTCTATTGCTCTGTATGACAGTTATCTGAAACATACAGATCATTCCAAATTCCAATGTATGGATATATCATATAATGTAAATTCTAGTATTCCGTATTTCTTAGAGCTGGATATGCTCTTCCACTGCGGATTCAAAGCCAATGTATTCTGAGGCATTCCATTTAACCTGTTGCAGCTGCAGTCTGTGCACCCACATCTCTCAGGTATTCACATTTGTTTTAGCCTGTCTGTAGCATTTTTAAATGTCTGAGCTTATCAACCCCAGGTGTGGGAATCCAGACATTTATTTCCTCAATGATGCTAAATGTCAAAGGTATCTGAGTCAGTCTTCTTCAATACATGGTTGAAATCAATACTGGATGGGATAAAAAGATTGATTGCTGTACTGCTGAATGACTGAAGTCTCTCTTATTATGAAAATTTTAAAAATCAAGACATCAGGTGTTTAGCCAGAATTTTCCCTCCCTCTAGAGGGAAAGATCTTCTGCAGTTTTTCTTCAGTGCCAGACGAAGAAACAACTTGTGGAGTCTATAGCATATTCCTGAAATATTCCTAGAATACAGTGAATCTTAAAGGAATGAAAGAATAAGACAGTAATTTGAAATCTTGACTGCTCCCAGCCAGCACATTCCTTTTTTCTGCCTTTCTTATTCTATCATTTTTCTATACACCCAGTACAGAAGCCTAGCAGAGGCAGGCAGAGATGGTTGTGTCTTTGGTCAGTTAGCTGGCCCAAATCATAACATTTCCATCCATCACTGCTTTATGGGATCATTACTTCCAGAAAACTGGAATTCTAAGCTTGGGCTGAAGACTAAAAGACAGCCTTAATGGCCCTAGAGAATATTATCATAAGCCTTTGTTGACTATTGCCTTATATTTCAAGTGAAGATTTAATTATGGTAGCACAAGGCTTTGTGCCAAGAATCCCATTTTGTTTGAGCAATCCCATAATCCAAACTTTTACCTTTTGTGATTCAGCTAAATTATAATTTTTTGATTGAGTTTCCATTTCCACTTGTAGCAGTGATGTAATCCTACTTGTAATTTTTCCATTACCATTTATTGGTAAATGGATTAGTCTGAATATTATTTTTTGTTTACTTTCCAGAATTAGCAAAAGAAATTTTGGATGGAGCCACTATCCTTTGGTATGTTATACACCATTTCAAAAAAGGTCACACTGTTTCAGCTGTTTAGGAGTAAAACTAATAAATCTAGAACAGATATTGTAGATGCAGAAACAAAAGTAGTAGCTAGAAGCCTTTTATCATAAGAGACCTGTGCCTAAACTGTCTAATTTGTACTTAGTAACATCAAAGTTGTAAATCAGTGCAGCTGAATTAAACCCTTCTTGCTAGTTACAGCACTGCAACATACATACTTGAAGGATAGAGATACAAACAGTGGCAGAACTATTTTACACTTAGAAACAACCAGTGCCCATCATTCTAGGCATCAAGATTGGCAGGTCTACAGATGTGTAGTACATATTGACTCCACAAGATTATGTAGCTTCCCTTCTATTGCTTCAGCTTTTTATTTGTATCTTTTGAGGAGGAGTTACAGTGAGACAGCTCTCTATTTAGAGGTTAACAGGGACACAACATAAGTCACACCCAGAGGAATATCTTTTAATTGGTTTTCCAAGGATGATCTCAGTTATATCAGTGGATCAGGAGAAGCTGACTCCACTCCTTGCCACAGCCAGACAATTTTCACAAATGAGAAGAGTGAAGTACACACATACCCATCTGAGAACACAGCTGTCATTACTGCAAAAAAATAGTTCTGGTGTCTGTTGACTTCTGTTGAAAATTTTCTGTACCAGCAATATTCTCCTTTAAGATGTCAATATGAAGTTTTTTGTTTGGTTTGTTTGTTTGTTTGTTTGTTTGGTCTGTTTCGGTTTGGTTGGTTGGTTTGCTTTGCTTTTTTTTTTTGTTTTGGTTTTTTTTGTTGTTGTTGTTTTGTTGTTGTTGTTGTTTGTTTGTTTGTTTTGTGTTGTTTTGTTTTGTTTTGTTGTTTGTTTTTTTTGGGGGGGTTGTTTTGTTTTGTTTTGTTTGTTTGTTTTCTTTGGCTTTTTTGTTGTTGTTGTTGCTTTTATTGTTTTGTCTGATGGGATTAAACTATTCCTTTTTATCCTGAAGGGACTCAGTTTATTTTTAATCTTCTTTTACTTATATGGGACTGTGCATCATGTGCTGTCTTGCCCTTTCTTTTATTGTAAAGAATGATCGGAAATATTCTGTTAGTATTTTTATTATTTCATGTGTTTCATCTTTTTCTCTGCTTAATGCAATATGGGTTATAAAAAAAAAATCCTTTAAATATATATGCATATTTTCAGATATCAAAGGCATTTTTGAATGACATGTTACATGAGATGTAAGCTGTCTGTAATTGCTATGATGTAACAGAAGAATTATTGAACTACTGCAAAAGCTACTTCCTTTCTCAGTTAACTCTGCTACTTCTTAATACTACAGGCTACATTCTGAGGAGAGGAAATGTTCAGCTTCCAGGAGGAGACAATAATGTATTCCTCTAACTTTTAATTAAAATCCAAGCACAATGGCTTTCAAATCAGATTTAGCTTGCATTATTGGTTCCCGGTTTTGCAATGGAGATTGTTGTTGGCAGCTGCAGGCTGCACAAAAAAATTTAAGACATTAAAGACTAATTTCTGGCTTATCGCATGGAAGTGTATATTGCTGCCTTTCTTTTTGATGAACTGAACCAAATGCTTAATCTCTAGAATACCACTGCAAACTTAGGCCAACCCACTGGAATAATTTCACTGTTGGAGAATTAGCAGTAAATTTGGGTTTCCAGTAAAGGCCAAGTAAAAAAGAAAATATAAGAGAAGCTAATAGTATGGGAGGCTTTGCTCTCAAAAATAATAAAATATTTTGATTTAAGAGAGTATTATGTTCTTTCTTATACCTGCTTACTACCGGAAAAGGATGTGGAAGTTTTTCATATAGAGCTGAGCTTCTGTTTTGCTACTGCTGTTGAGTTTACCCTCACAACATTAAAAAAACTCATCTTTCCTAATTTGTTCAGCATTCGAATAAGAATAGTTTTAAAGCAAATATACAGTGGCCCCATTTATTCATATAGCTTGCTGAGGATACAAATAACTAATGCACACAAGACAAAACCAAAACTGCCTGTAGATGTTCATCTAAGCTATTAAATAAATTCACTCATATTATTTTGCATCCCACTTGTATTTACTTTCCAGTAGAAGGAATTAGTTACTTGTAATGAATATTCTCTAGAATAGTAAATTTAAGTAGCAATATATTAATTAAAAACATATCTCACATTGGTATTTACCATTTTCATCAACAAAAAGCAATGGAGAAAAGCTGCAGAAACAGTCACAGCAGCCTGCATTTGGAATAGTAAGTTTTAGACCTTTTAGAGCAAAATGACAAATATACTCACAATGATGACTGGTCACAAAGAAAATGGGTTATATACATTATTTGTCTCTAAACCATAAAAAAAAGGTCTTACAATTTTGAAGGTACTGTCTGCTGTAGAATACTATGCAGTCTTATTTCAAGCAAATCTGACACCTTTTTCTTTCTTCTAATAAGCACAGGGGTTAGAAATCCAGAAGTCTTGTATGATCATCTGTGCCATGGTTCTAAAACTTTTACTCCCTTCTCTAGAATCTCTAGGGCTGCACCACATGTGTGTAAGTGGGCACTGGGCAGGCTTAATGCCCTATAGAATGCAGACTAACTATGGATGGCACTGGTCCCCCAATAGCCCTGTGTCATATCTGCCAAGCTTGTGCAGGTTCCTAAAAATACCCTTGGCATTAAAGATATCACTATATCCCTGTGCATAGACTGCCACAGTAGAAATCTGAAAACTCTAATGTTAAAGAATTCCAGAATTAAGGCTTCTATTATTACTTTTAGAAACTCCCACAGTGAACACAGCCAAGTTTAAAAGGCACTCCCTTCCCTATCTACTGAACATTTTGCCTGAGGTGAATGTCTTTACCACACAAGGCACAGCGGCAGAGGTGGTTCTTGTACGTAAGCACCAACAATATTTACTACAAAGAACTCCGGCAACACAGTATAAGAATCCTCTGAAGTTCAGTTCTTACAAGGACTGTACAACATAGCAAAGTCCCTTTGTGAAGCAAGAACTTTACAAAGCTGGCACAGACTAAACATTTCCATTTTTTGTCTGAACACGCCTTAGAAGGAATAATTTCTAAGTCATGTAGCAATCAATTAAGGCATGTGGGTGCAGATGTACTTCTGCAGCTCTGAATGCTGCATGTTGTTGCCAGCTCTTCTGTATTTCAGTTCATTTTCACTCTGACCTGAAATTCTTCTATTCAATTGTACAAAACCTGGAAATATTTTTTTTTTCTTTTAAACCCAGTGTTTAAAATTCAGTAGAACAGAACATCTAAATCCTTCATTTTAATACAGAAATCTAAATATTAGAGACAAGAAAGAATTTGGCCTTTAGTCTTTAAGACTTCTTAGTTTCTTGAAGTATTAACTTATTAAAAATGAATCTGTACATACAAAGGATCTTTTGTTATTAAAGAAAATGTAATACACAGGAACATATTTAATGTCCTACTGAAAAGAGGGGGGAGAAAGGCAAAAAAAGGCAAGAGAAGAAAGCATGTATTAAGGTTTAGCCACAAATCAGAGGCTGTATATAGATAATTCCTGGCTGTTTAACAAAGTGACACACACAGGAGCCTTTCTTAAGAGACGTCTCCATTTCTGAGCCCTGTTCACAAACATTTGAGTGTATTTCTTGAGGCAACACTGGCTTGTACATAACAACCTCCATGAGCTTACACCAAACCAACAAGCTAATGACATGAGGTAAAGACTCAGCAAATTGAAAGGCTTGGATCAGCAGGCAAAATTAATATCTCTGTAATTGATATGCTGTTACTATTTATTGTTTTCCTTTTTTATTTACTTGCAACTGAAATGGTTAGCTAACTACAGCTGAGCTAACCAGAAAGATGTGAAAAGAGCAAAAGACAAGAGAGGCAACAGAACAAAAGCAGAAAACAATAGGTGAGTGAAGTGAGGTCAACCAGCAAGGGGAATCTCAGCAAGAATGAAGCCCATGGGAAACAGAGGAGGTAGACGAGCAGTGAGGGGAAGTGGGACAGAGATCTATAAGGGCACTTCTACTCCAGGACAATAACTTAATGCTGCATCTACTACTTTCTGGCATGAGGAAGATAATAGTTAGTTCTTGAGTGTCTTGACTAGTCTTGACTATTCAGCCAATTCCTTTTCCGAGTGATCCACCTGTAAAATCTAGTTCTCTCCACTTTAGAGACAAGAATGTTGTGTGGGGCATTACAAAATTTGTTGCACAAGTCAAGATGGATTACATCATTTGCTTTCCATGAACAGTAAGGAAATATTAAAAGTTTTACTTCAGTTCACCACTGCTTGCATCTATTTCAAGACCTGTTGTTAAAAACAGCACAAGTGGTCTAATGTACTGAGATTATAATAACTTCCAGAATTTCCTAGGTCTTTGCTACGTCTGATTATATATAACCCAGATCTGCAAAACTTACTTTTCTTTTTCAAGGAATAGTTTTGTTTGTCATAAGAAGGGAGGTGGGGTGGAAGGGTGGGGTGGAGAGGATGGGAAAGAAAAGAAAGTTGTTATTTTGTTCCCTGAAGCTAATTAGCTGGTATAAAATTTAGCAAAGTCTCAACAGCCTTTTTCCAAGGTTTGTTCTTCTTGCTTTTGCACATTTAAGCCTCTCATCATGAGCAGATGGAGAGAAGTTATTTAAAGAAGGGCCATCAAGATGATCAAAGGCCTGGAGCACCTCTGCTATGAAGACAGGCTGAGAGAGTTGGGGCTGTTCAGCCTAGAGAAGAGAAGGCTCCAGGGGCACCTTATAGCAGCTTTCCAGTACTTGAAAGGTGCTACAGGAAAGCTGGGGAGGGGCTTTTCATCAGAGAAGATAATGATAGGACAAGGGGTAATGGTTTTAAACTGAGAGAGAGGAGATTTAGGTTAGATATTAGGAAGAAATTCTTCACTAAAAGGATGGTGTGGAACAGGAATGGGTTGCCTAGGGAGGTTGTTGATGCCCCATCCCTGGAGGTTTTTAAGGCCAGGTTGGACAAGGTTTTGTGCAACCTGGTCTAGTGATAGGGTTCCCTGCCCATGACAGGGGGGTTGGAGCTTGTTGATCTTTAAGGTCTTTTCCAACCTTAATGATTCTATGATTCTATAAAAATGTGCTACAAAAGTTCAGTACTAATCCTGTTTTTGTTTCATGCCAGGGCCAAGCCCTACTAGATGCAAATCTGCACAGAATGGAAAGTTGAGGAAACCTGGATCTTTAAGAAATCTCATGGCCATAAACTAGTAATGAACATTTGGAAAACACATTTGTCAGTGTAACAAATTGATAGCCTGGAAGTGTTCCTAGTGACAAAGGCTGACAGAATTTTCAGCCCTGATGTAAGAGATCTTAGAATACTAGTGGTCAGTTCCACCTACTACCTACATATGTTACAAGGAGAAAATGGAACATAAGGAACAGTTTAGAAATGAAAAATTTGTATTTCCAAAGGAATAACTGAAAATTATTATAAATAGATTTGTAACAACATTCAATTGTTACATATCTTCTCTTGAAACTCAGACAGAAACAGCACAGACCTCACCCCCCCTAATTTATCTCAAGCAATGTTCAGCAAACATAAGAGATGTTTTCCTCAAGAGGTTTGGTCAATAATTCCATGAAATAATCCCTGATCTACTTCCATTCAGACCCTTTTCTGAGACATATGAGTGCTATTTTGGAACAAGGTTCCCTATCGACATTTTCACAGTGACATTTTAACACTTGAATTAGGAATTTATATTTGCCAACACCAGAACAAAAAAATGTAATTCTCATTTACTGAACTGAATGCTTTTGATTTGGATTTTGAAATAGTTTTCAGAGTTTTCCAAAACTTGAAATGTTTCCACTACAAAAAAACCCACAACAATAAATAATTAGAAGGAAAAAAATAAAGCTAAAAAGAAAAATAATTCTAACATCTATCTAGAACCAGAAAATCTGGTAATGTTTCCTCCCTGTTATACTGACTTGTGAAACTAAGGTTCAAACTTTTTAACAATCCATCACTTTATTAATATATCATACTGATATAAATTGACAGGTAAGAACTAGATTGATGCAGGGACCTCAGTTATCCATGAAGTTTTGAGACAGCTAATTTAGTGAGAATGATAAATTGAGAAGTTTTATGATCGAAACAAGTATTTGTGATCCTCTTCTTTGGCTCATTTAAGTTTTTATTATATTGCCACCAGCCACATATGTTGTTTTCATTAGTAATTCAGCCAAAAAAAAGCAGTCTTCATGACCCCTGACTTTGAAGACTCTTATGTGAGTATATCTGCAGCATCATTAACTGTCTGGAGTGCTAAGAACAAAAATAAGCCCTCCTAGATTAGAGCAAGGAAGACCAGGGAAAAGAGGAGAAAGAAAAGACAGATCCACGATTCAGATCCCATCAACCTGTCTGGCTGTGCTTGAGCAAGGGCAAGCTAAGTTTCATAACATGTAGCGGGCAGCAGGAAACTTTTCAAAGGCCTTAAAATAGATCAATTTTAATTCCATATATATTGAAACAACCTTTGCTATCTGATAGCAGTTCAGCCCTTCATAGCTTTTTCTTCATGGTATCACCGCAAGTAGCTTCCTAGGCAAGCTGAAGTCACATGGGTCTGAGAAGAGGGAAGGAGAGAAAAGCAAAAAGTTTAGTGGATATTTGTATTACTGACACAAATTTAGAGCGATCAAGTAATGCTTAATAATTTGCTCCATATAGTCATTATTTGTGTGTTACATGCCGTTAAACTGGAGGATTTACTTGCACGGGGGGGGTGAATATGTGTCTGTCGTGTAAGGCTGCAGCACTGCCAGAAGTGTTGTCTGGATCTTATAAAGTGTAAGGGGCAGGAGTACCCTCAAGTACTACCTTCCCCTCAGCACAAATCTCTCTGTGTTAGCATATTGAGTTATACCAAGTCATTTATCTCTGCACAGAGACGTGTCATCAGCTCAGGGTGTTATATGATGTAGATATCAACCAGCTTCATTCTTCTATGTATATTTGAGAATTTTTTTCTAAATTAAGTTCTGTAGGAGTTAGATGGAAATTGTGACTATTTAAGAAAAGTGTCAGTGGATAAAGATGTGAAAGATAAGTGCGGTGTGCATTCCTCTTCTTTGATGTTGCTGATGAAGAAAGCATTATTTTAATAATATAAAGATCTTTTAAAAATTGACTTCATGTCTGCCGTCTTCTTACAGAGCCTCCCTCTTAGCCACTTTTGGGGCAAGGGCTATTCAGGGATCTCTTAATATCTGCTGAAGCAACCTGGAACATGCTCTAAGCTACACACAGTTTCTCATGGATAGTGAAGAAGAGAGGAGAGTGACCAGAGCCACTCTCAGCACCTGCCTTCTGCCCTAGTCTGAAGTTTTAGAAGTAGAGAGAGTTCTGACAGCTCTATCAATAACCTTTTCCCTAAGGTTATTGGAGGCGGTTTTCTATTCTTTCATGCCCTCAGAGCTGAGCAGAAAAGCCATCCCACAGTTCTCTTCTCACACATCAGTGTGGGAAAGCCAGTTCTTTACTTAGCCATTCCCTCTGACACATAAGCACCCCCTACATAATATGCATATATAATATTAATGCACTGCTTAATTTGAGTTCTGTCCTCTGTTTAGCCCTGGGGACTAACTTATGACAAACCTGGTCCAACCTTTTTTCAAACCTTCTTTTCTTGTTTGCTAAGCCAAGAGGAAAAAGTTTGTTACTTTGGAAGAAACCCATGACTATGTGAGGAACAGCTCTGATAGCATCCTATCCCTTATTTGGTCACCCATTTTTGGCTGCCTCCCTGAGAAATGTGAAATAGGATTAATTTCCCCAACTATAAATGTCTACACTGTAGCCACCTACATCAGAGCTAGTCATCTGGACTCCCTGTGCAGTGGGAGGAAAGAAACAGTCACTTATAAATGCAGTAAATCTTGCTTATTTTAGACATCTGTCTTAGGATATGATGAATCACTCTCTGCATGCATTTATATTTCTTCATTTGCCAGAAGAGCTCAGAGATCTCAAAGATGAGCTGAATCCCACCTATCCATTATTATGACAGAATACTTTATAAACAGAATGTTGTGCTACCATTTTTCTATTTATCACTGGTTTGTTATTTTTAAGTGCTTCTGAAGTTTATTAATTTGTAAATGGTTTTTGATAATGTCTTTAAATTGAATTAACATGCAGAAATGTTGTGCAATCTGTGTGAGGAAACCGTTGTTCCTTTCTCTGCTTTAAAGAATTGTTATCCCTCAGTTTCAGGTAGCTGAAGCAATCAAATCAGCTCAGAATATATGCAATTATCTTGATATAAAGAGCTCATTTCTTTTTATTCTAGACCAAGGGGAAAAATAACCATATATTGAAATATGGCATTTTTATCCAAGGAAGCTGTAGCTATCCATGGACTTCTCTGGCATAACTATACATATTAAAAAAACAAACAAACAACAAAAAAACAAACAAACAAACAAACCAACAACAAACGAACAACACAAACTCTGGTGTTGTAACATATTTGTGTAGCTCAGGCCTTAGGAGAAACACATTTTTGCAATGTCCTTCATGTATCTGACCTTTTCCTAAGTGTACTGCTTTAGTGTGGAATATGCAGAAGTAGGCAGTACAGTCATCTTCATCAACTTTTGGTGTCTGCCATGTACATTCCTGTGTCCAAGCTAACAGACCTCCTTTATAGTCAGTGGAGTGGGATGTCTTTCGGCATTTTAGGGGAACAGTTAATCTGACCTATTTTAGATGTAATTTAGGGAGAGCTGAATAACTCAGTAGATATATCTGTTTCTTTTCATTTACTGTAGTCTCCCAAAGACTAACACACATCATAGACTCATTACAGAATGATAGAATCAAAGAATGTTAGGGGTTGAAAGGGACCTCTGAAGATCATGAAGTCTAACCCCCCTTCCAGAGAAGGACCACCTACGGCAAGTCACACAGAAATGCATCTGATGGGTCTTGAAAGTCTCCAGAGAAGGAGACTCCATAATCTCTCTGGGTAGCCTGTTCCAGTGCTCTGTCACCCCTAAAGTAAAGAAGTTTTTCCTCATGTTCATGTGGAACTTCCTGTGTTCTAGTTTGTGTCCATTACCCCTTTTCCTATCACAGGGTACAAGTGAAAAGAGTGTCTTCTTGACACCCACCCTTCAGCTATTTATAGACATTAAAAAGATCCCCTCTTAGTCTTCTCTTCTCTAGACTAAACAGTCTTTCCTCTTAAGACTGATGTTCCAGTCCCTTAATCATCCTTGTAGCCCTCCATTGGACACTCTCAAGTAAATCCCTGTTCCTTTTGAAATGGAGAGCCCAGAACTGGACGTGATACTCCAGATGTGGCCTCACTAAGGCAGAGTAGAGGGGGAGGAGAACCTCCCTCAACATGCTGGACATACTTTTCTTAATGTGCCCCAGGACACCACTGGCCTTCTTGGCCACAAGGGCACATTGCTGTACGTTTCTCTCTCATGTATGTCTGTTGTTCAGCAAATGAATCCCACCTTGCTGTTTCCCACCGACTGTCTTTCTGAACTTTTTACTGTTAGTGAAACAGACCACAGTGGAAGTACTCACACAGGCATAGCCATTCAATTAATTTAGGAGCACAGCTCCTGGCATGATTTTGGCTTATGACAAACAGTAGTAACCCAAAAGGAGGAGGAACAAGGGCCATTCTCGAATGACAATGTGAATGCAGCAACCTTATTTTGCAGCATAAGATATTTTAGGCCTATGGGCATGAGCAATTCTATGCCCTGTAGCTTTGAGGCTTAAGAACTCTCACTTTGAGTACTAAGACAACAAGGTAATTACGGTATCTGACCACAGGTTGGAGAACTGATTTCAGCCAAGTACAATAGCTAATCTCTGCCTCACCAAAGATAAAAGTTACTCTATGCCAGTGTGTTCACTGCACATAGGAACTATTACAATAAAGACAATATAGCCTGCAGAAAGATTTTATTTTTTGCCTTTTATGCAGCATGAAGAAACCTCCTATCAGATTTTAAGTGAGCATGTTTCAAAAATGCCATTGTGTGTCTGTCTAACCAAACACCTATGATTAGGTGCTAACATTTCTAAGAGAAAAATTGAAATGTTCTATGTGGTAACCACCTATCTGGTTTTCTAATTGAAGACCTGCACAAGCGTGTATTGATTGTCATCTATACTTGCAAAGCATAAAAACTCTGTCAGCCTTCTGCTCCCATTTCTCATGTTCAGAGTTACAGAGGGCTCACCACAGAGAAAACACTGGCTCACACCTGTACATTAATTTATACATCATCAACTGGATGGAGACCTATGAACTTCCTGGCAATTAGCCCAAATATTTGTGCTCATCTTTGCAGGCACAAGTGCTGGAACCTTCAATGGGTGAATTTTCAAATGTGAGGATGTCCTGGTTTCATCCAGGATGAAGTCAATTTTCTTTTTATTGATTTTTTTTTTTCCCCATCAGTGTACTTTTTTCAGCACACAAGTTTTCCAGTTAGTGGACTGATAACACTGGAATGTTTATGTTACAGCTCAGACACCACGGACACATTGCTGTGCTTTGGATTGGATACTAAAGGAGCAGAAGTAAACTCTTCACACAGACATTAAGCTTCTGAGACAGAAGCTTCTTGTACTGTATATGATGCCTACCTCAATAGGACTCAGACTTTCATCCTTTAGGATGCAGCATTATACAGAACTTTGTAAGAAAACCCAAAGCTGTTGAACATCACACAAATAGCAGTTCATTTCCTTAGCAATCCTACCTATACTCCAAATCCTATGAGCTCCGGATACACTGTTTTATGTCTCTGATAAATAAGATTTTTATTCCTTGTGCCTTCTGGGAAGGTGAAGCAATTTTCTTACAACAAAGTTTGGAGCAATTTTCCAATAGAGGGTACCTTATTTAATGTCAAGACAGAGAACTGTTTCCTAGTTGAGAAAAAAATGAGAGACTCAATATGCAATATGAGCCTTCTGTTAAAATGTGTTCTTATTCCTAAATATCCTTGTTCTAAAAAGGTTAAAATAAGACCTATCTAACCAGTTATGATGAGCTGTTGGTTTGATAGCAGCTATCATAAATTTTGTAATAATAAAAGAGAACCATACCTAGTAACTAAGTCTAAAGCAGTCACAGAAAGATCCTACTGGGGTGTTTGCTGGCTTAACCAGAAGCTTGCAAGACATGAACAAAGTGAAGAAGGACAGGCTAGATTAGAGGCAAATAGTCTTCTTCCATCATTCTGCCATGTCTGCTGTATCACTTTAGATTATGTTAAAGAGGAGCAAACGCTGTTCCCCACTGAAATAAAAGATAATGCTTTCAATTATTAAAATAATAGCTTGAACAAGATTTTCATGGGATTTCTTGCTATGTCATTTTCTTGGGTTTTATTTGCTTCATGGCTTTTTCAGTACAGGCATTAAAGGTTGAACTAAAAACAGATCACAGTTAAGCCAAAATATGTGTGCCTAGGTCTCTATTTAAAAAAAATTTTTGTAAAGAATCATGAAGGTCAAAGGAGACTAGTTTTATTTCTTATTCTGCCAGTAACATTTTCCTTGAAGCCTAAAGTGAGTCACAGTACCTTCGGTTTTAACATGCTGACTATCCATTTTTGTAGGGTCCTCCTTCTGTTCACTGGCCAAATCTTATATGTAGGAAAATAAAGCAGATATGTGATGCAGCTTTAGGTATGAGGTATTATAAGCTTATGCATCTTGTAGTAGCCTCTCTTCTAACATCTTTTATTTGTACCACCACACAATTATGCTGGTGGTCCCTCCTGGTCTTTACAAGACTATTGACAGGATAGTCCACTCCTTGACATAAATTACTCTTTTTTCTTTGATAAAAGATTTTATATCAAAAGCGCATTTTTTAATTATCATATCTATGAGGATTCTGCCTCATCAATTAGGATATTAGATTTAAATGGAGACCATGCCAAATATTGAGCCAAACTTTCCATTAAAAAAATATCTCAAATTACTCATTGTTTCCTGAAATTGTTTGGTTATAATTGCCCTGGTGTTGTTTTTCCTCAGAGCTGTTATTCAACTTCAGGATTTCAGCAAAGAAATTATCTCTTCATGTGTTTTAAATCTGAGAAAGCTGAAGAAGAAAAGCAAAAACAAACAAGCAAACAAAAAAACAAAACAAATCAAAACTAAAACTTTCCATACAATAATAAATTTTCATTAATGGTCAAGGAACTTTGAAAACGAGAAATATTCTGGAGGGGGGGGGGAATCCTCAATGAGGAAAAATATCTTGAAAAATGTTTTTGGAAAAACCGATCGTGATGTTACTGACTTATGCAGAGTTCAGAATTGTATTTTGTTAATTATTCTGGTTTTATCACTTTCCAACCCAAGCAGGACTGTGTGTGTATGTTCAGATAAAATAGCTGATGGCAATATCTGCAAGGAATGCACTAAATGGAACCATAATTAGTAAGAAAAAAGTCAGTGTTTGCTCTGCCCATATTCTTTTCTCTTGAAAAGTAATTAGGGTGGGAATCACATTAACTTGTATTCTGAAGGCTGTAAATCAGCAAACGTTGAAATTATTATGTAATTTTCTTGAACATATTTTATCAACACCCATTTTTATTTTTTTTTTCCAGATACTGTACCACTTGTGTATCATCACAAGGTAGTTCTTATTATATAAGATCTATGACTTTCCATTCAAGCTCTCATTGCATACATCTGCATGTTTTGTGAATTCATGAGCTTCCTAGTTAAAAGTCTACCAGATGACTGGCACAAGAAAGGCTTAGTATGATTTAAAGGGGAGCAAAGGTTCAAGTCCGAGAATATAAGTTACAATTGCATAACCCATGTATAGTGTCCTGTGGCAAATGTTTCTGCAATTTTCCTCCTACTGAAAATGTCACTTCTTTTGCTGTTCTTCACCACAGATCAGAGTTTCATTAAAGTTTTAAATAAAACAATGAGCAGGATGAGGAGCTTAATATCGTTTCATCCTTCAACTATGTAACTTCAAACAGTAGAACAGGTCTCCCAAGGCTGGAATGTTATCTTGAAGCTATAGTAAGAGTGTAAATCCTATTGTCCTCAAAGGGATAAAGAAAAAAAGATACTACAGGTTCAACCTGCATAAACCTGCCTCTAGCCCTGCGTACATTTATGTTCTATGGGAAAATCCTTCTGAGAATTAATAAGTGATTATATTTCTTGGAAAACCAGACACAAGCCTGGAAGTTAAATTTCTAACCAAACATCCTTCCATCCTCACTTCCTCAATTAAAGATAGTTTCCCCATGTCTTCTACTCTAGAGCCCAACATGTTTCTCTGTACACATGTCATAATCCAAAATCCAGGAAGCTTTCACACTGTCAGAGCTCAGGGAGAAAACAAAGGACAGAGACTCCTTGTAGGAACATATCCCAGTCATTTAGCCCAAAATACACCTGTGATCTTGACACATGATTTTAGCCCCCTACAATGTGGCTGTGTCCTTATCTCACATGGAGGTTATGGCCTTGCACGCAATTTCGTTTTTATTCCTTGATTACTCCTCCTCATTAATTCCTGCAAAGGAGGATCACAGTTTCTTTCAAGTAGAGTCATAAGATCTAATAGAAATAAAATAAAAAATCATACCATTTGCTCCTGGAATCAGACCCATGAAATTCAGGATGTAGATTAAATAAAAAATTGCAGAAACTGCTAGTCTGTTTAGTATTCCAGTTTCCTTCTCCATACTTGACAAGCAGAGAAGTACACTGTAGAACAACTAACACCTGACCAAGCTGTGAATATTTCCAGAGACCAATGTGAGATCTGTATAGAATTCTTCATGAATGAAGATCCATTTTTAAAGTTACCTCACCATACCTTCAGTCACTGTAGTCTTAACTATGAAGCATACAGAGCTAGTTTATGAAGATATTTTAGATAGCCACATAAAACCAGTGCTGCAAGTTTACTAAATGGATTTTTCATTTATTTGCTTCTAATACACCCAATATGTTAGAAGCAACTTGCTTGGCTCCCATTTGGGATCACTTCAAATACACATGCAGAAATTCCATGCTCAGAAATTCCTTCTAAGTGGAGGGATCCGTTTACCTACTTTAGTACTAATTGAAATATGTCAGGCTTGCCCCATAAAATCTGAATTACAAAGAGAATTTGGCCAGATTAATCCTTTGTCTCATAACACACCCAAAGCATACACAGATGCCTCAGGCTTGCACACTCTGGTTTCAGTGCTTTAATTAACCTGTCTACTTTAAAATTATATATATATAAAAAAACAACAACAAAACTGAACAAAACTAAAAAAAAAAACACAACACCAAACAAACAAACAAAAAAGCCCACAAAAACCCCAAAAATAAACAAATAAAAACAAAAAAAAACAAACAAAAACCAAACAACAACACCTGAGTGGATCAACAATAAGGACTATCACAAAGCTTTGTGGTTTCAGCCATTCCCAGTCTCAAAAGCAACATCATAATGCCATGCAACTGAATGTAAAAGAAAAGCTCAGACAGTTTCCTGAGGCTCTCTTGGAGTTGGAAAAGATGGAAGATATAAAGTAAAGTGTCCACTCATATGGCTGTGAATGGCTAATTTTTCCATCCGGAAAACAGCTGCAGTAGAATTTACAAATAAAAATAAAGATAATTAAATTCCCTAGGCATTCTAAGAGAGTTTTCACCAATCCCTCAGGGGTTTTTCCAGCTCTGTCAAAATGTATGGAACACCTATAAATGCAACACAGTAGTTTTCTAAATAAATTTTGTGCCCATATATGCTTAAAATATATCCAACTCCTTCCAATTATTATTTAGAAAAAAACTAGTTACAAGTATAGATCAAGAATTGTGTTTTTTCAACATTAATGCCAACCCTGAGATCCTGCTACTAGTGAAAGGGATCAAACTGTAGTATTCGAGGGGTGTCACAACCATATTTTTCTCTGATAGATACATTATTACCATGACTTTTTCCCCCTCTTGGGCTGGCCCTCTCCTCATAGCCTAAGCTATGTCACTGCCCTAAATGGAGCAGGTAGAGAAAGCTATGAGGGGTGGAGAGAACTCTTCCTGCTCACTGCGGTGCTCTGCCTGTTCAGTGTATCTCAGTAGAGCAAAGCACGAGAGGAGCAGCTTTTCTAGTGCTGTCGGAAGAAGAGGGACAACTGAACTCCTTGGGGCACGGAGCATTAAAATATTCACATATGCCTCAGAATGTCAGAGATACACTGCCCGGGGGGGGATCTCTGTGCATAACCGCAACACTCAAAAAGCACTATGATAAAGATATGCATTTGAACTGAGCATTCAATGTACAGAATGATACAGACAACTTTAATTAAAACTGTAATATAAGAACAACTGTGCTGAGTGAGCCAAAAGTCTGTCTAGTCTTGTATCCTGTTTCATGCAGTGACCCAGGGTGGATGTCTACTTTATCCAAAAAGGATGTGGTACATGTACTACAACAGTTCACACAATGCACTCCCCAATTCCAGTTTAAGGAACAGCTTAGGATTCAGAGATGTTTGTCCTCATGATTAATAGCTCCTGATGGACTTTTTTCAATTTTTTCTTTAATTGCCTGAAAAAATTGCTTGTATTTGCACATGAGGTCTTACACAATAAATTAATAACTTAGAATTCTACAGCAAAATTTGTAACTGCAAACCACATAAATAATTTTGATCTGTATTTCATCCCAATGTGAGCAGAAAGTAATGACTGTCATTACTGTCAGGCTAACCTGCACGAGTTTTCCCAATTGCAGCTACAGGGAAAAAAAAAACCAAGAGAAACAGTCCCAGTCATCCCAATGGAATAGAAAGTCAAAGTTGCTGAACATTTAAGGCATTCAAATAGAAATTTAAGAATCAGGTCTGGGTTGAAGGTTATGACCAAGCTTATGGCCAAGTCTCTAAGCCCTGCTCAGAATGGGTAACTTCACAGCACATCACCTTGATCCAGCTAATTTGTACAAGAGTCTCATAAAATATATTGCACTCCACGGTATAGAACAATTTTCAAAAGTTGCTGTTGTACAGGAAGGATGAAGACTAACAGCCTCATTGGTTAGAGTCTTATAATTTTGTTAGAAAACTTGTTCCTGGCAAGCATGTTCTTAAGCAGCAGAAAATCTGACACTCCAGGCTTTACCCATGGGTTTACTTGTACATGCCATAGCCATAAGACTAGCTTGTTCTTTTGCCACCTTTTGACCTTCACGATATCTGAGAAATTCTGTGCTATGAACAGTAGGGCTTCCATTTATTTCCAGCAAGGTAGTATGTTCAAACAGAACCAAACCTGTGAGATAATATTTGTGTCAGAGGACAATGCAGAGCTACATTTGTGCACCTAGAATTTCATTTGTGAATCCTGTAAGGCACTCTGAGTTTTGACTCTCATGTCTACAATTTTTGAGAAATAAAAACTTTTCAGAAGACACCTTACCATTTCAAACATTGCAACAAGACAGTGAAATTGAAGATTTTGGCATCTCTGACAGGTTGAGTGTTTGCCATGGAAGATTTGGTGTCTTCAATTTGTTCCTCAATAGAATTAGTTCAATCTGATTTTAAACTCTCTTAATAAAACTCTCATATCAGCATTAGCAGCGTGCACAGTATAGGAAACCCATACACACACACACAAGACCGACAATTACACAAAGGTAGGATGGAGAAAGTATTTGCAAAACAGTATATATGCTGGCAGAGTCAGAGATTCACTTCAATGGAAATGGGGGAGAAACACAGAAAGGAAGTGTAGTCATATCCAGATAGCAATATTATATTCCTTTAAAATTCACCCTTAAGGGTGAAAAATATTTATTGTAATTGAAGTAATTGATTTAATCTAGGGATATGATTTTATGTGTTTTTTTGACATTTTAAAATATGTTAGAATACAACAGACTCTTAACTAACCCATTTTTTTATCAGCAAAACACCTGAAGATGTTATATGCCAGCAGAGCCAAACAGCAAATCAGTGGGAAAACCAGAGTTGCAACAGTAAGTCAATTGTTCAGTCCTTCAAGACAGTAATGAAAATTGAAAGAGGAAATAATTACAGTGATCTAATAACAGAATCACAGAATCATAGAACGGTTAAGGTTACAAGGGACCTTAAAGATCATCAGGTTCCAATCTTCCTGCCATGGGCCGGGACACCTCACATTAGACCAGACTGCACAAAGCCTGATCCAACCTGACCTTAAACACCTCCAGGGAGGGGGCTTCCACAACCCCCCTAGGCAACCTGTTCCAGTGCCTTACTAGCTTCATGGGTAAGAATTTCTTCCTGATGTCTAACCTAAATCTACCCTTTTTCAATTTAAAACCATTATGCCTTGTCTTATCACTACCCTCTCTGGTACCCTCTGGTACCCTCCTCAGCTTTCCTATTGGCCCCTTCAGGTGCTGGAAGGCTGCTGTAAGGTCTCCTCAGAGCCTTCATTTCTCCAGGTTGAATAGCCCCAGCCTTCTCAGCCTGTCATCATAGAAGAGGTACAGGCCTTTGATCATCTTTCTGGCCCTTCTCTGGACCTACTCCAAGAGCTCCCTGTCTTTCCTGTGCTGAGGGCTCCAGACCTGGACACAGTATTCCAGCTGGGGCCTCCCCAGAGCAGAGTAGAGGGGCAGAATCACCACCCTGGCCCTGCTGGCCACACTTCTTTTGATGCAGCCCAGGATGCAGTTGGCTCTCTGGGCTCCAGCACACACTGGAGACTCATGTTGAGCTTCTCGTTTACTACCAGCCCCAAGTCCTTCTCCTCAGGACTGCTCTCCAGCCATTCTTCCCCCAGCCTGCATTTGTGCCTGGGGTCGCACCAATCCATGTGCAGAACCTTGCACTTGGCCTTGTTGAACTTAATGAGGTTGGCACTGGCCCACCTCTCAAGCTTGCCAAAGTTTCTCTGGGTGGCATTTCTTCTCTCTCAGATGTCAGCTACTCCAGACATCTTGGTATCGTCAGCAAACTTGCTGAGGATACACTCAATCCCACTGTCCATGTCTCCAACAAAGATGTTAAACAGCACTAGTCCCAGTACTGACCCCTGAGGGACACCACTCGTCACCTGCCTCCATTTGGACATTGAGCCTTTGACCACAACTCTCTGGGTGTGGCCATCCAGCCAATCTCTTATCCACCCAGTGGTCCATCTGTCAAATCCATGCCTTGTCAGTTTGGAGAGCAGGATGTCATGTGGGACAGTGTCAAATGCCTTGCACAAATCCAGGTAGATGACGTCAGTTGCTCTGCCATCATCCACCATCTCTGTAGCCTTGTTGTAGAAGGCCACCACATTGGTCAGGCATGATTTGACTTTAGTGAAGCCTTGCTGGCAGTCACCAATCACCTCTTTATTTTCCATGTGCCTTAGCAAACTTTCTAGGAGGATCTGCTCCAGGGTTTTGCCCGACACAGAGGTGAGACTGACCAGCCTGTAGTTCCTTGGGTCTTCCTTTTTTCTCCTTTTTAAGAAATCGGCAGGAACCTCACCAGACTGCCATAACCTCTCAAACATGATGGTCAGAGGCTTAGCAACTTCATCCATCAGCTCCCTTAAGACCCATGAATGGACCCCATTAGGTCCCATAGACTTGTGGACCTTCAGGTTCTTTAGATGGTCACAAACCTGTTCTCCTGCAGTGTGAGGTGCTTCATTCTCCCAGTCCCTGTTTTCACTTGCTGTGTCCTTTGCAATGAGGCTGGAACACTTGCCACAGAAGACTGATGCAAAAAAGTTATTGAGAACCTCAGCCTTCTCAATTTCCTGAGCAACTAGGTCTCATGTTTCCTTCAGGAGAGGGCCTAAATTTTCCTTGGTTGTCCTTTTATCCCAGCATACCTATAGAAGGTTTTCCTATTGCTTTTTACATCTCTGGTGAGATTTAATTCCGTCTGGGAGTTGGCCCTCCTTACCTGATCACTAGCTGCTCAGACAACTTCTCTGCATCCTCCCAGAATACCTGCCCTAGCTTCTACCCTCTGTATAATTCCTTCTTAAGTTTGAGTTTTTCTAGGAGCTGCTTACTCATCCATGCCAGCTTCCTGGAGTTTTTACTTGACTTCCTCTTACTTGGGATGCAATGTTCTTGGGCCTGGAGAAGGTGATCCTTAAATATCAGCCAGCTTTCATAGACCCCTCTTCCCTCCAGGAAGTTATCCCATTAGACTCTCTCTAGTGGCTCCCTGAAGAGGCTGAAATCTGCCCTCCTGAAGTAAAGGGTGACATGTCTTCTTCATACAAACATATTTTAGAAGCGTCAGCTTGTATTTTTTCACAAAGCTTGACATATGCTGTCCTCCCTTTCTGAGTCCCAGGTCCCTCAATTACCTCAGAAATGTTGCTTTTTATTCTACAGTAAGGCATTTATTTCCTTAACGTACTTTTATTGAAGACCGGCAATGATATGGCAGGGCTATAAAATCTTAAATCTTTATTGAAATAAATGTGGAAATGAGTACCAAAATCATACTAATGGTGTATTTTTAATTCTTTTATTTTTACTGATCCCAGATTTTTAATAGCATGCCATCTAATGTGGGATAGCTTGTCATGGAAATTACATTTCATAAATTATACTGAGTATGTGTATCTATAATTACCGCATTGTCAAAGAAGCTAAGATATTTATATTTTATCTCATACAGAGGTCACACTGTCCTATTAACGTCCTGTCAACATTAAGGAGGACAGAAGGTTTAGGTGGGTAGGACAAATTCATTACTGAAGCATACAGAATAAGTAGTTAAACTGTTCACTGCTAAGAAGTATACGCAATTCATTTAGATAAAAAGTAAGTCCCACTACAACAAACTGCGAGTTATTCTGGGAGAAAAGGATACTCCCCACTTTAGCTGAAGTGCTGCCTCTGCACAGAGATTGAAGATTCATTGGGCAAGAAAGCCAGACAACTCTCTTCTGTAGGGAAACATTGTCACTGTTCCCTGGCAGATGTGAGCTGTGCCTTCCTTGAGTGAAAAAATAATTTCTGCTTTTTTTCCCAGTGACTGTGCAACACGAAATAAGGGCTTTCCCTAAAATAGTACTGGGATCCATCACTTTCCCTCCCTGCGCTAGGTACAGACCAGAACATAACACTGCATTCCTGAAGCAGTATGCTTGGAGGAGCAGGCTAAGTACCTTGCTCCAGGGTGAAAAACCCTTGGTGATGCACAGGGTTTAAGACACACTTTTGTTGTCATGGTTCACATGGGAGTACTCCAGGGATCTTTTACAGCTGTCCCTTGAGCAGAATCTTATCCTAAGGAGTTCAGCCTTCCATGTACACTGTATCAAGACCAAAGATAAAGCTTTGGAATCCCCTGTATCATCAGGCATGAAAATAAAACAGTACAGAGAAGTGTGGCAGTCTCACTCTCCTTTTTAATGGATGTCTCTATTACCACAAAGCAGTAGCTTCATAGAGAGATAATAGTGCCTGGACAGACAAAAAAATACTTCATGGTAATAAATATATTTGTGCATTTCTTAACTTCTGTGAGCAATATAAAATTTGTGAAGACTTGTATTTTGTTATCTGAATCTGAAAAAGGGTAAATTTTTTTCAAAATGACACACCTGCAGGCTTGAAGAATGTAGTGGGTTTGGTTAAAACCAGGACAAAGCAAAAGCTGCAACTGTCAAGAAGAAACGAGACGGCAAAACTTTGAAACTGCAATGCTTCAATGAATATCTGACAGTATATTATCTACTACAGCTTTCTAACCCAGGGAATATTTTGGGATATGGGTGCATTTTCTAGAAAATAAAGATGGTCTCAGGGCAACAGGAGGGCTTCCATAACTCTTAGTTCTTTATTTAAGCATTATCCATTTGGTAGACACTCAGTTCTATATAGGTCAGTCAGTGCATGGAATAATTATGGTCTGAAAAAGAACAGTCATACTAGAAAGGGCAACTGCCTTATTTAAATATGTTCGGAAACAATTAAGCAAAGTCAGTGATAGGGAAAAGCTCACAGCAGGAATTCATAACAATGACAGGTCATGCTTGCACAGCGAAAGCTTTGACACAAAACTTGTGTCAGTTAGCTCAGTGGAAGGTTAGTCACTCTACATTAGTAAGCACTTGACTGTACAATTTCCTAACAGAAGGTGCGGAACATGTCTGAACACTTTTTAAAATAGTGAGAATTCTTTTCCACATTGCAGAACCCTGACTCTTCCTGGAGGTGGGAGGGAACATGCAGTGCAAAGCTGTTCTGATACTTTACAGAAACACATATAGATAGGGATGTATTTCTAATCTGCAACTATTCCCCACCTCTACTTCCATCAACAGTCTGTCAGGCTTCTCCTATAAATCTCTATTTTCATGCCTTAGATCTCAGCCATAAAAAATCACTGCAGTGTAACATTTGACTAAAAGTCTCAGCCCCAGCACCGGTCTCACTTTCCTATTTAAACCAAGAATTAAAACAACATTCTGAAAAAAAAGGAAATATAAGAAAGACCACAAAGATATTAAGATGCTGCACTGAATTCACAAAGTAAATTCCAGATTCACACAGAAGCATAATTAGTTGTTGAATGCCACATCTAGCACTCAGGTATTGAAAGAATTTCCTCCAGCAGACCATCTTCCTGTGCAAACACTGTCTCATTGTGTACACATGCTCTAAGCCTGGAACAGGGGTATGGCTAGGCTGTGGTTCTCCATCTGTGCCTGGGAGAATCTGGCTGATCTCTGTAGCTCAGTCTCCTCACTGCTTGCTAAAAGCAGTTAGATGCTGGACTGCTAATTTTAATAGATCTAATAATAAATAATATCTACTACCAGATCTTAATAATAGACAGATCTATCAAGTTCCCTAGTATGTTAAAGTTTCTCACAATTTTGGGAAAGGGTAGCAGAGAATTTCTTATTCCGTTCATTGACCAATAATATTGCCCCAGAATAATCTGCCATGAAGTATAATTTCTAGGTGTTTTTCTTGTCCATGTCTGTGCTAGAACCTGCAGGCAAACGACGAATTGGTGGCTATGCCAGCATCATACTCACTAAGAACCCAGTTACACATACCTTCCCAGTTGAGTAGGGTCTATATCTTTTGCAGTGCCTGACTGGTACAAAAGAATGGAAGAGGACAGACTTCCTTCATCTTCATAGTTATTCTAACTTTTACTGCAGTCCAGGGTTCCTATATGCAATGTAATACAGATGGAAAGAGCATTTTGCTTCCTTTCATCTCTAAAATAATCCTTCTCCTCAGTATCTTTAAGCACTTCCTAATGAAACATCAGCAATTAATAGAAATATGATGGGCAAAACCCATGAACAAAAGACAATGCAACAGTCTGGGTGGTATTGTAAGGAAAAATAAAGAGCTGAGAGCAGTTTTGGTGGTCGCTGTTTTACTGGACATAGAACAAAATATCTTAAACTATGATTCATCTTAAGCTGCTACACTTTAGGCTTTGTGTCTCAGCTTTCCTGCAGAATGTCTGCAATATGTTTCACTCCATCCTACCCCTTGATTCTCAGGTAAGACCTCCATACTTAGTGTGAGATGCAGGGTGGAACTGAGCTTACAAAGAATAAGACTCCAGCTGGTACTTGAATTAATGTTTGGAGTATTTTTATTTAATTTACATGATGGCTTACATATTGGGTTTTCTTAAACTTTTGTATAGACCCAATTAATTGTATTTAAAATTTGAGTAGCAGATTTTAAAGAAACATTCCTAGAGCTATTCAAGCAACGAATCACTTAACAACTAAAGATTTGTACCTCTATCTCCAGTAAAATAAGACGTTAATTATACTTAAGAATTTATTTGAGGAGCAGTTACTTTTGTTACAAATATAGGGGGATTATGAAGCAAAATTTTACATTTAAAGATAACACATATATGACTACACCAGCAACAGGGATGATAGCAGTGGCCACTATTAGAGTTTTTGTTAGTGTTGCTACCTTCAGGATCAGTTCACAACACATAATGAAAGGCATCAGAGGTCTTCTTTTTTCCTGAGCATGATGTAAAAGATGAAAGCGAAACTATATTTGAAGGAGCTAGAATTATTATTAGGTTATCCAAATGAAGAAATGAGAGATGCTTCCAAAGAATGTAGCACTGTCTACTGATGCAGAAGAGGCATCTTAAAAATAAATTTCAATTACTATTTAAGAGCAGGATTTCCTTTCTGTGTGTAAATTAAAATAAAATTTTGCATTAATTAGAATTATTCTTATTATATGAAAAAAAGTTTTAGAAAACTACCCTGCTATACTATTGTGTGAATAATAAATAAAATAATTACATTATTTAAAAGAGACTGCTGCCATGATGAAACCATTTGATTTGGTTTATTTTCAAGAGGAACTATTTCTCTTTTTTCAGACATTAACACAAAAAATACATTTTCTGCCACAGTCATGCACTTCTATGTCTCTATGGCTGAATGACAGAGCTGCATATTTTTTACTGTGTGACTTAGGAGACACAGGACAGAAAGCTTAGCCCAAGAGGTCTTGATAAAAATACCTGGTAATTGTAACCATCTGCTCACCATTAAGGCATGATAACTCCTCACTGCATCTCACTGGTGACTCTAGCCTAGAGACCTTATAAGCTGCTTTTCAATAAAAAATCATACCAGTCTACAATGTTTCAGCCACACATCTCTACTTGTGGGTGCTGTGAGGAGGAACAACATAAAACGAATATGTCAGGTCCAGATTGCAATTTACACAATGAAAAATCCTTGAGGTTTCATTACAGAGTCTTTGCATGCCACCATGGAGGCATTGAGAGACACAGTGCATGGTAAAGGAATTTTTCTCAAAAGCCTTTTTCTTTAAAGGCAAGTTACAACAGATATCCCAAGTCCTTCATCTAAATTACAAGCACTGACTCCAGTGCAAGCTAACCACAGTGGAATTCCTGCAGTGGTAATAGCACGCCTTGCACTGATACTGGAAAAAAAAAATAAAAAAAAATAAAAAATTGCTGAAGCTTTAGACTGTTGGTTACTATTGTTTTCTAAGTATATTTTTATATGCTTCATCTCCTTTCCTGATGTGGAACTAGAAGATGAGATGCAAAAATGTTTCTCTTGCTGATTTTCTGATTCAAATATAAGTCATACAAAAATATTTTCAGATTCTGTTCCAAACAACTAAATCCAGTTACAAATTGCAGTATTTTAAGAAAGTTTCCAAAAACCTGAATATTTGAGAGCTTCGTCATTATCCAAAGTCCATCCATTATTAGTGCTTTACCTCATGGAGTCAAAATCAGGTGAGCAGAGGTAACCTTATGCAACACTCACTTATATACCATGCTGGAAGTGAAAATGGTGGTAAACAAAGGGTTATCCAACAAGGTTAATTTTATCTTTGTCCCTGAACACAGAATAAAGTTTCTAAGCTAAAGCACTACTCGTAGTACTCCTATGGACAGACCCCAATTACTTGCATAGCTTTCAACATTTATTATTATTATTATTATTATTATTATTATTATTATTATTATTATTATTATTAATCCCATTAGTGCAGATTTGCAAACTAACTGCTTCAACAAAGAAGGGTCTGGTCCCAGCCTTCTTGCTAAAGCCTATTAAGGAAGCAAGTACTAACTAGACTGTTGAAGCTGCAGAGTCCATGAAAACCAGCAAGTAACAGCATCTCTGTTTTCCTACCTTTTTTTTATTATTATTTTTTATTATGTTACTATCCCACAATCAAAACTCCTAGTCTTCAAAACTCACAAGTGTTGCTTGAGAATTAAATCAATGAACATGTCTATTAGACTCCCATGCCAGGCAGCTGTTCCTGTGTCTGGATTTTAGTGTCATGGCCACACCAACAGACAAAGTGCTGGCAGAGTGCCAGTTTCACATTTCACCCTTTGCTGTTATGTCTTCAAATATGGGTGGAGAGTAAAATGTTTTGGAAAAAAAAAGGTAAGAGATAACGTATTTGTCGATGTTGTACCCAAGCAAAATATAGAGAACTTCTGTTGAGGGTCTTTCTCCTCCTGCTCAAAATAGGCCATTTTATGCTTTTCCAGATTTTAATCTAGGCTGAAATTCTGCAAACACTCATGCATGTGATTAACTCTGACTACCCACATGCATGAAATGCTGGCAGGATGGGGGCTTTAATTTACTGTGACAATGTCACAGGGAAGGGAGCTAAGTGCCAATATGTGAGGAGAGCTGTATAACTGGGGCCATCAAGAGCAGGTTGGGTTAACCCTGTGGTGGGCAAGACTTCACTAATGACTGCTGCTTAGCCCCAAACCAGTCGTTCATGTTATATTCTGTTTTGCTTCTGGGGGTGCCAGAATCACTATCAAGAAACTCAAAGGCAAACACAGGGAAGACCATCATTATGCAAATGTCTGTTTTTGAGATCTTTTTTCTCAATGCCTTTTTATTTTCAGTTGACTTGGGAATCACCCTTAGGAGTGCAACGGCTTTGCTCATCTGCCCCAGATGGCAGGACAGAGACACATTGAGTGTTTGGCATTCCTGAGAATTGACATGCACATAGTGAAGAGTGTACTTCCCGCATTTATGTGGCACAGTGCTGCAGCTTCTTGCTCTGTCCTTGATCCCCTATGCCAGATGCAGACAGTCTTCAGCTTAGGGTGACTCCCCAACTGTTTGCATCTAGGACAGAGAGCTGCAGAAAGGTCACAGTGCTGTGTTGTGTCCAATACTTAGTGGAGCTCTTGAAGCATTATTCCTAGCCACAATTTAGTGCCAAAACAACATGTAATTTGCTACAAGACCAGCCCCTCAGATAGGAAGACAAGAGGTACCACACTCAAAATGTAACAGGTATACATATAGCACAACCAGGGAAAGGTGACCATGCTGTCTTCTGTGCTAGAAAAGACAAGACCTGCTGTTTGGCTACCTGATTCAATGGCAGTTGTATCAATTCACAAAATAATGGTTTCCTTTAAGTTCTGCAGGCATTTTTCTATGAATTTATGTTATTACTGTTTTGCATTGGTTGTGTTTACTGGATACACCACACTGATATATATCACTTTTGTGTTAAGTGAAAGTTTGTTATTGCTCTTATCATCTTAAGCATTGCAGGAAAGAGTAATTTTTCATTTTAATCATAATGTATTGAAACTTAGTAAAATATGACAAGCAGAACTTAAGTAAAATAATGAAATGTCACTAGGAAATGGAGAGAGGATGGGCCACAAGCTTTTCTTTCCAACCTCTACTTGCACAATGAGCAGTAAAGATCAGCTTGCTGTTGTAATTTAATTAGAGCAAGTTAATATAAGAAAATAATACAACTTTTAGAAATATGAGTGTAACTTATTAGTATAATAGAAATTGGGAAACATGATACAAATGTTTATAATTTTAGTAAACAGCTATGTCTCTTATATAACTCCTTCCTTTACTAGACTGTAGGTGCCTGAGAAGATTCTGTCACCATAATGTATTATGAAGTGCCTTGTCTCCAGCTTTCAGTTCTGTGAAAAATTAATCAACAGCTAGAGATCAAATCTTCCTATGAAATTTTTCATTCACCCTAAACATGTCCATCACACGGTTTATAGGTAAAGCCATAGTGAATTGCCAGGTGTTAACCTGTAAACCACTGAGAATCAAGTGATAACATTATTATGGTCATAATTCTGTACTGAGGACAGAGGGTTTAAAAAGCAAGTTCTATAAGCAATGGAATGGATAAAAAGTCATTGCCCATAGTTTTCTGTAACATGGTCAGATTCTTCTTAAGAAAAAGCAAGCTCTGACTGATGCTCTTCCTGCTTTAAGAATCTCTGTCTCTTATATATATTCTCAGATATCAAAAATGGGATAAAATAACCCTGCAGCACTTCTGCCAGTGGGATAACAGCAACATTTCTCACCATATACTGGAGCCACTATTTCATGAAAGAAGAAGGATTTAAATACCTCTAAGAATTCTACATCCCTGTTAAACACACAAGATACTGGCCAAAATTTTCAAAATTGTTGGTAGAAGCATGAAGGCTCTGACTACATAAGATCTGTTCCTTTCAGAATTAAGGCTAGAAAACTATATGTTAAAAGCTTTGAAATTTTTCGTATGGCCTGGTATTTTGAACCTACATTCACAGACAAGAAATACCGTGTGAGGAAGGAGAAAAATCTTTCCATCAATATTTAAATTGCATTTTAAGAGACAGAATAATTCAGAGCACCACTGCACAACCTACTGTGCTGCAATGAGCACCAAAGATATGAGCCCCCTGTGATCTAAATTAATGTCTACCACTGGCAATCCCCAGTGTGCCAAGGCATAATTGGATCAAAAATCAAGGATGCAGTAGGGCCTAGAGTGTGTTTCAGCATATCTTATTGTAAAGAATATAAAATATGAACATCTATCTGGTGGTTTTTATGTTTAACAAGATTGAAAAGTGGTTAAAACAGCCATGGTTGTTTCAAAGTTGTTTTGTCCCACTAGACATTCAGAAGCTGCTATCATCCAGGCAGGTTTTGGATTTCCTTAATCTCTTGTTTGGTCTGCTGCTACAGGGTCTATTTATTCAAAATAGACAAAAGAAGCTTTCTTCTGGCCACATTCAGTACAAGTTTGGCCAGATTATGAGCTGTTATTCTGTTGCAGCTTTTGATTGAATAGGACAGGGCGATGCTTGTACTGGAAAAACACTTCAGCACATTCACACACAACTGCAGTCTGTGATGCAAACATATTTTCTGAAATTGATTTCAGAAAATCAAAATATTTTGTGTTTTAGTTCTTAGAGACTACTGCTTCTGAAGGGTTTTTTAAAATATTATTTTTATTTTGAATTTGCAAAACTAGGCAAAAGACAGGGAGATTGAAAATCAGGCACACAACAGACATTGCAGTCTAGGACCAAGTTACAGGTTCTGAACAACCTGGAACATTTGCCTGGCCCAGCACAACTCAGATATCAAGAGACTGAGAAGACACAGAGTTGCATTAATACAGTGCTACCTAGGTTAATTTACCTAACTTCTCTGTGCCAATTAATTAGGGTGTAGCACTGTGCTGACATAACAATTCCACCTCCAGTTCTGGAGTTAGCTCAGATACCTCTGCCTGTTACTGAGTTGCAGGGTGTACACCCTGTAAAACAATTTATAGAAAACGTGATTTTAAAAAATAAACACAAAAACCACCACCAAAAAATCTAAAAAAAAAAAACAACCAAAAAAATCCAAAGCAACCCACAAAAAAACTCCCACCAAACAAACAAATTTTAAAAAATTCCAGCTGTGCCAAAATCTTTAGCAGACTTATGGCTTTGATCAAAAGGCTCTTGGGTTAAATCTTCTGTGTGGGTTTTGTGAAACATGGAAGTTTACATCCTGAGTGTCACATAAGAAAGTCTTTCTCATGAACATGGTCTGTCTGAAGCTAGCCACTCGCATGTAGAGGATCTCTCTACTGTCATACCTCCAACGCTACTCTCTTCTTCCCTCCTGGTCTTTCTGAACATAGGAATGTTAAGTAGTTTTTTACTAAGATGCTTGGCATGTCTCCCCTTCACAGATATATATACTCAAGCTAGCACTAAACATACTGATTCAAAAGCAGATAAGACTGCCACTACACTATTAACTTCTGTACACCTTGGGTCATTTCCACTGATGCTTGAAATTAGCTGGTTGAAATTAGTCTTTTTCTGTAATTTAAAGTCCCTCGCTGCCCCAAACACAATGATCACATCCCAGCTGCCTTTTGAGAATGCTCCTCAAACTAATGCTAATTCCTCATGCTTATTCTCTTATCATGTTCAGGAATTGTTTGGCCCAGAGTTAGTTCTTCAGGTTGAAGGTGTGCCCATCTCATGATCTAACAGTATAAGCAATTGAGTTTCAGTGCTCAGGAATGCCATCTAGCACTTTTTAATTTAACTGTATAGAGGAGTACAACAAACCACTAGTGAGAACACAGACTTCTGGACAGGTGTATTCACCCTAACTGTCTAGCAAGGTCTGAGCAGTTTGAACTGAGCACTGTGGCACAGCTACAGTACTGCTAGCCAAATTGCTCTTTGAAAGCATTGTAAGCTTCTCCTGTATAGATAAGATATGCCTTGTCTTGTTCCAAGCACTACACCCTATTTGAAAGGGAACTGCAAAGACAATGTAGGATGAGTGGCCCCATGACATCCTGCAGACTCTTCCCACAGCTTCCCCTAAATATGTAACACCAGCTGCTAAGCCCTGTTTTACCTGACATGAAAGATACTAAAAGTCTTTCTGTAGCAGATTATGTTAAGTGTCCTTGATTCCAGACAAGATCTGGCTCTCTGCAGGGGCTTAGCCACCTATGTGTTCTGTGATCATCCAGGATTGGCATAGTGACAAAGCAGTCCTGTGGACATTATTAAACACTTTAGATAGCTGTACTTCATTACACAGCAATAGACAGTTAACAGCATGGGCATCTAGCTGAACTATTTCAGAGGCCTTTTTGCAAAAGTGTCGTTCAACTATGTTTATATACATACTTCAGTGATCATCCCAGTGCTCTTTTTGGCCTGATTGTTAGTAATAAAGATAAATAATTAAGTTATGTAGTCTGTGCTCTATCACTGAGAAGCCAACACTAGACATTACAAGAAAGTGTTCTGAAGCCTCATTACAAACTGTAGAGGAATAACGTCTCCAATGGGAAGTTTCATTCTGCTCTCAGGCAGTTATCGACTGACACACACTCTAAAGCAACAACCTTTACACCTCCCCTGAAAAACTTTTTGTCTTTTATGTTATTGCAGGTGATTATATTTGTACAAGTGCCAAGTGGCCTTTGAGTTATTTTCAAGTCTTGGCCTCACTTTCATTTTTTGGCAAACAGTTTCCCAGGTTTAATACCTTTTCATTTTTTAATTTCTGTTGCAATTTCAGTATCATTGGAGTCTCTCCCCATGGCATGTTTTTGATTAGGAAATAGGACCACACAGTTTACTTTCATTCAACTATTCCTATCTCTACCATCTCCCTCTTATTGTTTTCTTGCTTAAGTGTTACTGACATTTTTCAAACTCTAGAAGGAAACTATTTCAATAATACATACTTGTTAGGAGATGTCACATACTCCCTGCAGCTTTTCATCAAGACTTGAAAATATTCACCATTGGTCTAGATGCGTCTAGATTTGCAGTAATTTTGAAAGTGCTTCGGATTTCAATCTAGGGTTTCGGGTTTTCATTTTTATATATAATGAGAAATCTTGCCCTGGACATATAGAGCTCTCTTGTTGAGAAGAAATTTCTTTATGTTGTATGCCTCAAAACAATTGGAAGAAATAATAATAATAATTAACAAACAACAATAAGTAAAAAAGAAAATAGCAAGTATCAGTTATGAGACACCAGAATGTGTTACCTCTGTCCACATACATAATGCAACATCTGTCTCCATGCTCTGAATGTCAATTTGAAGTGGAAAGGAAACAGAATCCCTTTCAAACAAATTACAGTTATATGCTCTGCCTGAGAACAAAAAGAAACCAGCATACTAGCCCTGCTCTTTTTCTTTTCTACTGTGCAGACTTGGTGATAGTGAGAGACAAGGCTGCAAGCCATGCTTGGATACAAACATTGAAAGATTTGCTGACACAGAGAAATAACCTCAAATATCTCCTCCACAAAAGGTACTTTGTACTGTTCTATTCTATCAGCACATCTTTGGTTACTTTGGACTATTCTTCCAGTTAGAGAAGCTTCTAAAGGCCAATTTATATCCTTTCATTTATCGACTTTAAGAGTATAACAGCATAAAAATCCATGTAATGCAATCACAAATATCTGTTGTTCGAAGAGTGTACTACCAGGCAATCCAGGATTCTACACTAAGATAATTCGTACAGATCTAAGCCTGGTCCTTGAGAAGCCAGCTTTAAAACCCTTGCATAGCATAGCATAGCATAGCATAGCATAGCATAGCATAGCATAGCATAGCATAGCATAGCATAGCATAGCATAGCATAACATACCATACCATACCATAGCATACCATAGCATACCATAGCTGCTTTGTCTATAAAGAAATATCAACAGAGTGGTTTTTAAAGTAAGGTATTTATGAGGATGAGCAAGAAGATGAGAATCTGGTCTTCAGTGAGTAATGTTTATAAAGAGTTGGGAAAATGTACATGACCACTGGGCAGGGAGCAATACAAAAAATTATGAAGCCTCTGGATGGTTTAAGTCTCTCAAGAGCATCTGGAAGAGACACACTCCTATTTAGGTCCTATGGCTAAAGTTATTAATCTACTCCCCTAAAGCTGCCTGAAGAGGCAGACATACTGAAAACGTTATGCCTCGAACAACAAATAATTATATGTTCCAGGAGAAAAATTCTATTTTTTCAGAACAAAGCAGGAGGGATGATAACATGCCAAAGACAAATGCAGTGCCCTAATGCTGTTGATGAAGGGGAACAAACATTTTTTATTAAAAGGCTTGTAACAATTTTCGTATAATCATAAAGTACTCAAATATTTATATATACATATCTATATCTATATCTATATATATATATATATCTATATATATATGGTTTATATTCTATGGTCAGAAACAAAGCTACATTTAAAATTTCTACAGTTTTTCTTACCAGGAGTCTCTCCAGGTTTTGTTGTGGTGTTTTTTGTTTGTGGGGTTTTTTTGAGACATGTATTTACAGAAATAAAACTTCCCACAGATAAGAAAACTTTATTTCATATTGTGTTTTTTTGAAGGCAGAAAGCACAGAAAACTCTAAACCATCAGTGAAAATTTAATGGTGATGAATACATCAAAATGGAAGGGACAAGATAATTTCAGAGGAGAAAATGGTACTATTCTATATTTAAAAGAGTTTGGATGTTTTTTATTGTTTAAGCAGAGATGACGTGTTGATTTGAAATCTAAAGCAGTGGGAAGTTTAATGATACAGAGACTGAGAATGTTTGGAGGTTATATGATTCATTACACCAGCATGATTGTTTTAAAATGGGTATGTACATAGTTAGGTTGATGACTACAGATTTTCTACTGTTTCACCTATGTCACTGTGTGATATTTTGTCATGCAGGATATGCAGGGTTCTCAGGCCAAATAAAATCAGCATTTTATATGTGCATAGGGGTCAGTGTGCTTTCATTCCAGATTATTACATATTTGAAATAAGTTTTCTGGATCTCATAGTAATACAACAGTCCTGGCACTTTCTGTCCTCCTCCATGTTGTACACTGGATGATTAGATCAGGAAAAGCACAAAGCCAGTGTAATTTTCCTTACAGATTTCACACACTCTCTCTTACTGAAAAGTTGGTAACAGTACTACTTCTATCAAGTGCCAGAAGTATTGAGCTTAAAGAGACTAATCACTGGATTTGACCCAGCACTCAACTGGATTTTGCAGCCCATGCTGGGCTGTGTTATTACCCACATCTATCAGTTTACACTGTTTGAGGTACATCTACACCAGAGGCCACAACAATAATACCAGTTCTAGAGACTAATTCCCAAATTATTAATACTGCAAACAGTAAACATTTTCTGTAGGCTGCTGGGTACCTCTGTCATCAAAATGAATATAGAAAACAACTGCAGTGCTATAGACCATTTAGCATAGACAACAAAACTCGTGTGAGCCACAAGAAACACTGATGGAAACACAGTCTTTGTCTTTATTGATGATAGGGATGAATGGGAGGGGAAGACAAACTGAACAGATACCAAAGGAGCTTTGACATTGTCATCCAGGGATGTATCTGCATATGGATCACTGAAAAAAAAAAATTAAAAATGACCATGTTATTAACTTGTAGTATTTCTATACAAATTACTATATTTGATTTTGCTTTCAACCATGCTTCCCCATCTTTGTCAAGAGTTCATTTTGTGACAAGGCAGGGAAGTCTTTATTAAAGAGGTCTGAGTTGTAGAGGGTGGAATATATACATATAGGCATCTCTGGCCTATAGAAACCACTGCAAAATAGTAATAGTTTCAGGATTCTTCATGTATTGGCCTTTAATCCTAGGAAGAGGAGAAAATGGGTCATACTTTTCACATTGATCTGCAGGGAGTAAAATTGGGTGAAAAAACATGAGCTTGTTAGTTTCAGTTGGTAATTTCTACCCTTTTTATGAACTGTCAGTGATGAGAAATGATGTGATAAGCGTCTAAGAGAATAATGCAATCAGGGGAAAAAGCACTGTAAGATTTTTTCTTAGGCAGTTAATTGCAGTGAGAAAAAAAGTAATGATGTACCGTTGAACAGAAATTAAAGAAAATATTTCCATTCCCGTAAGGTGTTTGAAATATATAGCAGAGAGACCATACATGTTTTCTGAGAAAAACCTCATAAGTGCTGAAGTATTTTTTAACTGAAGTTAACACAACATTAAACAAACAATTTAATTGTCCAGCTCTTTATATAGAGAGCAGTTAATTTATACTTTGTATACTATCTACAAGACATATTTATTACCTCAGGTTTGCTGTATTGTTTTAACAACAGAAGGAAGAAATCTGAAGAATAGACTAGGGAATGCCAATCCTGAGGGAAAAGTAAAGCATCAGGTGAAACAATCTGCCAGTCTTGATCATAGATAAAGTAGTCAGTTTTTTCTCTCCTTTCAGTACTATTCTGAAGTTACCTGAAATTAGAGGACTATGTTAGTTTAGAATTTTAAAATAGAGATATTTGGCCTTTTTATTTCAGTGCTTCCTGCATTCTGGGAGGTGATTAGAAGTCAGCTCAACCAGCAGTGTCAAGCAAAGCAGCTCCCAGGCTGCTCTTTTTGATCTGTTTCCACAACATACAACAGACTGGAGCAGCCCAGACCTGGAGCATAACAGTGCTCAGTGTAGCTCACAGCATCCTACGGCTACCTGCAAGATGCTTCCTTTGCTAGGCACTGGTAGATGAGTTGTCTTAGAGTTGCTGTTCTACTGCTTCCATACAGTAACCTTGTTGGGGTTTTTCCACTGAGGCTTCTCCCACTGTTTTATATTGTAAAAGCACTGTAGCCAGACAGGAACTGTGCCCAGCACAGCAATAGAAAGATCAAGGATCTGATGGGTGCCAGGCCTGGTTTCATTCCAAGTAAGCAGTGTCCAGGCTGTGTTGTTCAAATGAAAGAGTGCACGAACTCCTGCATTAGACATTCACATTTTGTTAGCCCAGAGCACAGCAATAAGATGTTCAATTACTTCTGGGAGAACAAAAAGGGTATTAGCATATTTATCATTATACTTTAAAATAAGATTGAATACTCATTAAACATGCATAAAAGAATGTAAATGAAATTAAATCCTCACAGGCAATTTTCAAACCTAAGACTTTGCGTTCTCAACCAAAACCTTTTGCCATGGTGCCCTGCTGAGATTAAATGTACATGTAAATTGGTGTTCTCCCACTGACTCTGAAAAAAAAACTTTTTTAAAAAAATAAGTTCTTTTTAAGTAGTTAGTATTTACTTCTCCTTTTGCCCCTGCTACCACCTTTTCATTCCTGTAAATCACCTGATATAGGTAGGCTACATTCTTTTTCTAGTGCAGCTATTTATACCCTTTGCTAACAGCTTCTTTCCAGTACCAACTCCTGAAATCATTAGGTATTTAATAAATTCAGTTTGTTTTGTTTTTTTCCATTTCATGATTATAAACTACTCAGAATAGCATGGTTTGATTTAAAGAATCATGTAGCTTTCTGTGTACTCATGTGAGTACTTGAGCTAAGAGGAACAAATTAATTGTGATATTTAAAATTAGGTTTCTTAGAAGCTAAATCTGTCCTGACACTAACACTATAAGCCAACAAAATAAAAGACTGTTTGTTTGTGAAATCTAAGTTGTTATTATGTATTATGTATATAGTTTCATTGATAAATAGGATTATTCTAAAAAAAAAATATGGGTTAATTCAGTTTTCTTTTGACCAAAGTCATCACAGCAGTCTTAGAGTCTTGCATGACAAGTGCACCAGGCATGGATTTGACCCCCAACTTTCCCAAAAACAGCAACCTTTTTCACTAAGCCTCCCTTATTATGCTAAATTCACATTGAAACTCTACAATTTATATCTACTAAAGGTAGCATACTCTTTGTGTCTGCTGTGTTATTTACTAGAAATTTAGCTTGAGAAAGACTGACTCATATCACAGAAGTATTTCACAATTTGGACTGATGTCAGTAAAGTATTGAAGGAGTAATCCTAGCCTTGTTCTTTAAATGCTTTCCCTACTTCTGTGGCCTAAGCACTGAAATAATCACAGTGTCAAATGTGACAGATAGAAAATTATGTTCCTTTCACTCAATCTGCAGTACTTATGTCAGAAGAGGTGCAAGTCCATCTTCTATAATCTAAGAAATTACAAATGGCCTCCCATTTGATAACATATAATACCCATTTAAATTGCAACTATGGCTACCGAAAGGTGAAGATGGATATTTGGGTCAAGGAAGGTGGAAAAGTACCATATCGGTGTTGCTGCTGTAAAGAATTACCTTACTGTGACACTATTAATTATTTATGCTGATGTAAGTTTGGAACAGGGAAACCATCATATGTGTAAAACTGTGAGGTAAAACATGAGATGGTTTACATTTACCTAATGAATAGCTGTACTTTGGTAGAAAAATAATTTTTTAAATACCAATTTTTTTAAAGAAGAAAACAACATATTAGCAGCATTACTGCTGAAGAATGTTGATATATACAGCAGGGTAATCCAGAAAGATTGAGGCTGTTAAATAGCAGATGCATATACTGGACAGGACATCAAAAGCAGCTGCATCTTCACAGATAATATGATGTTACAGTAGATTTGACCTTGGAAACACAGCATTTAATATCCTTGGCTTTTCACTACAACACTTTTTACAAAACTCACAGCAATGCTTATTGAAAGGCTTTGAAAATATTTTTTTTTATTCTTTCTAAATACAGAGTAAAATAAAAATTAAGCTTTGCTCTATAGCAAGAGGCTTAAAAATCAGTAGAAAGCTGACAAATTAAATTAGTATTGTGATCATACACTGAATGTCAACTTAAAGCTTGAACCACTAAATTGCAAAAATTAGATGAATTTTTTTTTTCAAAAAGTCTGATCAGCAAAAAAGGTCCAAAGAAATCTAAAGGTGACAACTCTGAAATAGATTAAAGTGTTAAGATACTGAGCACTTAAATGTTTAACCCTTTGGTTTTTTTACCACAAGTGAGATCCACAGTCCCAAGATAAGCATGAGGACAAGGAATCTTCAAAAATCTCTGCTAAATCAGGCACAGAAGCATGCCAAACTAACCAACCAGAAATATTGATAAAAACAAGTGTTAAACTTCATATTTCTGAAGGCTTTGGAGAACCTGCCCCAATGTGTAAAGAATTGGTTCTGTTTATTTAAACGTTAAGAGGTCTGAAACCTCACTTTAAGGTAGCTGCATACCACAGCCTTGCCTGCATCCCCAAACCCTGCCAGCAGTATCCCTCCTAGTGCCAGTAATTCGATGAGCCAAGAAAGACCAGGCTGTTGGCCTTTAGTTCAACATCAGACATGCACCAAAGTTATATCTATCACCGTTTTCTCTCTGACTACATCTGTTGACTTTGTTCCTACTAAATGAGGACTTACCTTTTCCTTTAAGGATTATTTCATTCTTCATTATTAGAAAGGACTCTCAGGTAATGGTAAGGATTGAATAAGCTGTTATTTCCATAAACTAGCAAAACCTCTTCATAGTAACACTGCAGTTCAGCAGTTTAGTTGGCCAGTGTGGCCTGAGTATAATCTCCCAGACCTAAGAATTCTTGAGCAGTCTATAACTAGAGAAGGTCGACAAGGCACAGCAGAGAACAGAGAATACTTTTCCTTGCCCATTAGATGGGTAATATGAATGTTACATTATCTGACTTGCAGGAAGGGGGACCACAGTTGCTGGCATCCAGAAACACACATGCAGGTCTCTTGTAGATGCTTTTACAATTTAGCATGGGATAATGTCCTTGTTTGACATACTGGGAGTGGCCAGAATGGATTTGCCAAAGGAAATTATGCTTGACCAGCCTGATCGTCATCACTTCTCTGTGATTAAGGTGAGGGCAGTGGACTTTGTTTACCTTGACCTTGGCAAGGCTTTCTAGACCCATGCCCTATAAATCTGTTGTATAAGAATATAAAGTAGTACATTGTTCTGACACCTTAGACTTCATTAAAGTATTTCTACAAACTAGAAAATAACTTGATTGTTCATTACTTTATTTTGTTAATGGAACCTGACACAGTGAAGAAAATGTTACTTTGCCACCCATGAGTCACAGAATCACAGAACCATAGAATCCCAGAACCATAGAATCCCAGAACCATAGAATCCCAGGTTGGAAGAGACCTTAAAGATCATTCTGTCCAACCTTTCTTGGAAAAATCAGGGTCTAGACAAGAAGGTTCAGAACCCTCTCCAGCTGAATCTTGAAAGTGTCCAGTGTTGGGGAATCCGCAACTTCCCTTGGGAGATTATTCCAGTGGCTGATTGCTCTTGTTGTGAAAAATTTTCCTCTTGTGTCTAACTGGAACCTCTCCAGGAGTATCTTGCATCCATTACCCCTTGTCTTTTCCGTGTGGCTCCTTGTAAAAAGGGAGTCTCCACCTACTTTGTAGCCACCCTGCAAATACTGGAACATGGCAATAAGGTCTCCCCTAGGCGTTCTTTTCTCCAGGATGAACAAACAGTCCTCTCAGTCTTTCCTCATAAGGCAGGCTTCCCATTGCTTTGATCATCTTTGTGGCCCTTCTCAGGACTCTCTCCGGCTGATTCACATCTTTTTTGTATACTGGGGACAAAAACTGAACACAGTGTTCCAGGTGTGGCCTGACAAACACTGAGTAGAGTGGAATGATGGCTTCTTCATCCCTGTTCATCATGGCCTTATCGATGCAACCCAGCATCCTTTTGGCTGGTTTTGCCGCTGCAGCACACTGTTCACTCATATTGAGCTTGTTGTCCACCTGCAGGCCCCTTTTCACAGAGCTATTCTCCAAACAGGTGGATCCCAGTCTGTGCTACACCCCTCGGTTGTGTTTTCCCAGATGCGAGACCTTACACCCGTCCCTGGTGACCTTCACAAGGTTCTTGTTAGCCCACTCTTCTAGTCTATCCAGTTCTTCCTGCAAGGTGGCTCTCCCTTCCAAAGTACCACTTCCCCACTTAGTTTTGTATCATTGGCAAAAGTCATCAGGGTACACTCGATCCTACCAACCAGATCCCTTTTAAAAATATTAAACAGTGTGGGGCCCAATATTGATCCTTGTGGCACACCACTTTTGACATCCTGCCAGGTTTAAAAAAGAGCTGTTTACCTGGGTGTGACCCATCAGCCAGTTCCCCACCGACCACACAAACCACTTGCCCAGACCCTAACTCATCAGTTTCTCTAGGAGGAATCTGTGGAGAACTGTAGAGAAAGCCTTGAAGAAATCCAACTAGAAAATGTCCATTGCACTCCTGACATAAACTGAACAGGTTACTTTGTTGTAGAATGTGATCAGGTTTGTCAAGCATGATTTGCCCTGGGTGAATCGTGCTAAATCTAGGACAGATTTGCATTTGAACACCAAAATGTCTGATATCACTTTAAAAGTACTTCAACCCCTGCAAGAGTTCATGTTAAGAAACTTGTTTAAAGAAAGGTTACTTGATAGTGCCATGTAAACTATGATTTATAATTCTTATACTAGGCCAGAGTCCTAAAACAGCATTACAGAGCAATCAGCAATCTTAACTGAAAATCCCTTGGTGATTTCAAACATGTATGATAATTAATCTTGAGTTTCAACTTCCTTTTCCAGATAAATAGACTTCATCAGATCTCAAGTTTAAAACCACTTATTTATACTACTAATATAACATATACTGCTCATGTTGGAAAAAATTGATTTTATTATTACCTTCCTATCTGGAAAAAAGAAAAAAAACTACTCTGTTGTTGCCTTTATTCCCAAAAAGGATATTTAATGAACTATTTCCAGTGGGAGTAATCCTCTTCGGGTAGCCAGCTGTGAATTAATAGGATGTATGTACAAGTATTCAGCAAGAAACTCTTCCTGTGTCCTGGCACAGCAGGGATAAGATCTTGGAGATTTGCTACAGTGGGGCTGGAAAGTGAGACTGTAAGGCATGGCACACATGGAACACCATTCTAGCCTCTCAGGGAATTCAGGAAGCGCTGTGTTGCTTTTCAACCAGTTCCTGAAATCTGTTCAATATACACCACAATTTTGTTAACTAGTTTTAAATGCCTGAACTTTCTCTTTCACTGTTATACTACCATAGCTTGGTTCCTCATGCAAACTAGCCCCAGTACTGAGGAGCACGCTTGAAACTTTAATTTAATATTTTAAATAATTGTTTGACTATATATAGGAAGCTTGCACCGGACTGCAAAGCACTCATCCAAGTTTTATATGGTTGATGCTGTATAAAATAGAATAAATTTAAAAAGACAACAAACAAAATAGTTTGAAGGAAAAATGAGTGGGCATTGTGCTCCCACAGTAGGCAGTCCTCTTAAGAATTCTTCACTATTCCTCTAGATGAACTTCCCTAAATTACCTATAAACGATACAAAAAAGGTCACAGAAACCATCACAGTCTCCATCATGCAGGAAATAGCTGTGCAATCTCAATGAAAATTGACAAACTTCAAGGAGAGAAAGGTGTCAGGATTTAACTCTTCAGTTCTACTTGGCCACAGAGTATCAGGGAATTCAGATTCTGGGCCCCATCCCAGCACCTGGCCCCTGTTCCACCCACTAGCCTTTTTACCCCCCCATTTACAGATTTAACCTAGTTTTGTGGATTCTCACAAATAGAAGATGGATAGGACTTTTTTTTTGAGAGAGAGTAGCATTATTTCTTGCTCTTTCATTGTGTAAAGAAAGAATAAATTACTCTGTATTTTATAGAGAGAATAAAAACTGAAATAGAGAAAGTATCTAAGTGGAATTTGGTGACATCAATTTAAATAAAAAATTAATTTGGGAAATAGAGTAAAAGAGTAAACAAAAAATAAAACAGGAAATATTTAGCACATAAAATTTAATCAGTCTTCTAGCTGAGTAGCTGCAGATAAGCAGAACAATATGTGAGAAATGTTAAATTTTCTCATAGAATAATGACAACATTCTTAGATTTTTCAAAAAAGAATAATGATCACGTTTTCTGTAATTAATGAGATTTCAGCAATCTTATTATAATTCTTTATTTTTCTGTACATAGCATTCATAAGCAACACTTAGCAGGGAAAGATTGCCTAACTTGAGATCTGCATCAGCACTGATCAACTTCTAACACTAGCAAACCAGAGCAAAGAATAAGACGTGTGGTAAACAAAAAACGTCCAGTGTTTTCTGAGGAACTCCAGCAACATCAGACAAGGGGAAGTAAAATACATGTACATTGACACCAGAGATATGTGGTATTTTTGTAAGCAAACTACAAAGACTAAAAAGTAAAACACCAAATAAGCATCAGTTGAGAGGTCAAAGAAAGCAGTTGATACAGAAACACAGAAGAGGTGGGATGACAGCCATGCTTGTCAGGTCATTCTATATCATAACAGGATGCCCCGTATAAAATTACTAGGTCTGTTTTGGTATTTTAAAAAACAAAGAACCAAACCCTCAAAAAAATAACTCAAACCAACCAACCAAAACAAAACAACAACAACAAAACCAAACAAAACCAAACAAAACCAACCAAACAAACAAAAACCAAAACCAACCAACAACAACAACAACAAGCCAACAAAAAACAAAACACCAGAAAGAGGGGGTTTCATATTTTTTATAGCAACTGGCTACTTCTCCCATTGTTTAGAATGCCACATGTCCTCAACTAGTGTAGAGCAGACTGGTCCAGAGTCAACTGTATTTCCCATACAATAAATCCAAAGAGTAGACCTGCAATCTGTGTACACTACTGTATCTTTGTTCATATTTACCCACATTTGAACACTTGTAAATGTTTTGCATCTCTGATATAAAAAGGTTTCTCTATATCTTTGAACAGCTTTCTTAAATTTTCTTAATAAGATAATATTCCTTCAGCAGAAACAATAAATGGAGCCATGTTCAGAATAACTTCCATCCAACTTGTGCTTCAGCATTGCAAAGAGAAAAATATCCCAGGACACTTTGAAGAGACAGACAGAAGTCCTATCATAGGAACCAGCACAGAAAGGAGACAGGACTCATCAGGAATTTGCACTAGACTATGAACTTCTATTATCAGACAAAACTTCTTATCAGAATTTTTTTACAGCTACTGTCCAACTATTTCAGGATGAGGAAGAAAAATAAAAATAAAATAAGGAGGGCTAGTAAAAGGTGGGAGCATTCATCAAGCAGATCAATTACAAGCAGCTATCACCACTTGCCACAGCTGAAAAAAGTTAAGCCTCATGCCTCACATGAGATGGCAAGTTTTGCAGCAGTTCTCCTGAGGGTACAGTTCCTATAACAAGTATCATGCTCAGAAAGCAGCTTTTCACAAGCCAGTCTTTGAATCTTTGCTCCAGAGCTCATCCACTGCATAATCAAGCCATGCTACTGGCAGGGGAATGGAGGAAAACACATTCTTTGAAGTGTAGTACCAGGTGGTATGTGCAAATGGAGATCCACATGTCAGAGGCCATGTTTAGAGTTACACATTTTTTTTCAAATTTAAACACTATGTGAAAACAGTGCCAAGTTGAAACTGAAGGTTTCAGAGTTAGTGGCAGAGCCAGTATGTTTACACAAATGGACACAACAAGTGTGATCAACCACTGCCCATTCCAAGCAGCCTAAGCACAAGGCAGCTCCATCCACAAGCCGTATTGCTATACCATACCCAAGCTGTCCTTTTTCATGGTGTCTTTGTGATGACAGCTATGAGAACCAGAGATGCTTGCTTCTGACTAGCTTGGAACAAAAGGAGAACGAGCTAAAGCTCATCTGTTTCTGCCTGTGGAAACATTTTCTCAAAAGTTATGTCTCTGGACTTGATTGTGCTTTTTAAGTTCAGTGATCTCAGTAGTGTCACATCAGGCCATATCACCATTTTTCTGTGTCTTATTACCCATGTGACTGTCCATGTGGCACAACAGCCTATACCCACTACTTTTTCAATGTTAGCAGTCTCTGTATCTCAGACAGCTATCTCTGTGTTTTCTCCATACCGTGTTCTCTGCACAGAGTGCCCATCGTGAGTTGTTCTGTAAGTCCACTGTCCTAAATTCTCTTAAATCTGTCCCTCAGACACACTCCTTTCACAATACCTTGATAACATCAGCCAAATAGGACATACGCCCTTATTAGAATAAAAACACAAACAAACAAACAAACCCCTTAACCCCCCATTATACCAAACACCATCCCTTGCCAAGTGACCACATAATCTCATTGTTGTTCCTCCTGTCATTCCTAGCCACCTTATTACTCAACAATTATTCTATGTCTATAATTAGTTCACATTGCTGCAACAGGAGATACTAACTCAGCTCCTTGGGTCTGTCTGAACATTTCCTGAAATCAGAAGGGGTTTGCAGAGGACAGGAATCACTGGTGGCAACTGCTTGGCAAGTCCCTCAGGAGGATGGATCTCTGGCTCTTTCTCTTCAAAAAGACACTTAAACACCCATAGAAGTTATCAACACTAGTCACATTCCAAAAGATCTGCTATCTCAGACTCCTATCTAATTAGAGCACAGGTAACAAATGTAGCTTCCCTTTCCTAATGCAGTTCTCCCGACATCAGTGGAATTGTTAATGTGACACAAGTAAGCAGGATTTATCTATAATAAGCACTTAGAGAAATAAGGAGTGTCTATTCAATTTAAATTAGGTAATGATTTCACATTTCTTCATTTTTGGAAAGCGTTCATCATAGACAGAGATTCCTTCTTAAATTGAGACCAGAAGTCAAATTCAACCAAAATTATAAAACTTCTTTAGATTTCTTTACTGCTCTATTCAGAAAAAAAGTCAAATCTGTGATGCAATTTGCTGGGCAGTACCTGAAATATTACAAGGTTCCTCCTAAATTTAACTTAAATACGTGCTATGGATTTACTCACCCCCAGACAATAGTAGGTAATTTTACTTGTTCTCTTTACTTGCTATAACCTTCCTTTGCAAGCATTCTTGAAAGCATGAGATTTGAAGGACTTAGAGTTTTATGGTTGTTTTACATCTGTTTACCACTAGAAAACATTGGATAACTGATCCCTTTGTCTAACAAACTCAGAAAACCTTTCATAAGCATCACGGAGATTAAATATATGACAATGCTCTTTCTTTAGACTATCAAAGAGAAAATTAATGACATTTTAAAAAGTCTTGTAAATGGCAAATGATATGGAGTACATTTTCCTCCATTTTCTAGTTTAGCAGAGTCCAAATTGCTTAAAAAATCAGCATTTATAAACCCTTCCTGTTGAACATAATTACAATTGCAACATCCAATAAATACTCAACCTTAGAAAAAGGTAAAAAAAGGTTATTCATACAACATGAACTAGTTACATAATTATAGGATCATCCCTTGTTTTTCCAAGACCCTCGATTCAGTAAGTCCATACCATAAATTCATTGTTTGTGGAAAGAATTGGTGTTAAGCAGAAAATGCCTTGTCTATGTTTGTTTGGTTTGGTTTTTATCCTCCAAAAGCAAGATCATCTTTAGCTGCAAGTTCCTCATCCTCCAGTTTCTTATTTGATGACCCTAGGACCTGATCAGGAGAAATGCTGAGTGAGAGGAATAGTAATTAATACCAGTAAGAGCCCTGAACATTTCAAAATACTGAAGAAAGAGATCTCAAAGTGATAGACAAATTCCCTTTGAGCTCCTTTTTACTTTTGCAAAATGGATGTACTAGTGCTCCTTATCCAACAGGCTTGTCTGCATAGAAGTGTCTTAGTATCCAGGAAATTTTTTTAAGTGGGAAGGCATGCTGAAGAGCCCCTATTTATTAAACAGATTCCCATGGGACTTTCAGCACTCCAGGTATGTGTTGGATGGATGAGACGTTCAAGAAGTGTAACCAGCCTGAGTTACAAAGACAATGATGCTACAAACTCTTATTTTGGGCAAGGCTCCCATTTTGTGTTGGTTACCTGTTGTTCTTTTCATGTAGCTGTATTTCTGATTTCTGCACACCATGAAATCTGTTTATGCCATAAACTGTCCTTCTATCTGTTTCAAATATTTCAGATTATCTGAGATCTGTATGCCAAATCCATGATACATGGATACACAGGAAATATTAAGGCTCCTGCTGTGTGTTATACATGCTGTTGCTATTACTAAGGTTATCTAACATATGGGGTTTTTCCCTTCCTTCTCCAGTTACCCAGTTGCTGCATGACGCAAAGTTAACCAGAAACTAGTAAAACCAGGAGACAGTAGGCTTACTGTTTTCTTTTTAATTTTACTTTTCTTATTGAAGGGTGGATACCCACAATGACTTTCTACTGTTGCCCTGGTTTGAGCCAGGATGATGTCAATCTTTTACTGATTTTTTTTTTTTTTTTTTCCCCTGTTGGAGAGCTCTCTTTTAACTAGCAGCAAGTTTTCCAGCTAGTGGACTAATAATGTTGGAATGTTTATGTTACTACTCAGATGCCAAGGTGCTTGGCATCTGCCACCTCAGATGCTAGAGAGAGCAGAAGAGCTTTATCTGTAACCCTCCTATAGGGAGGAGTGGACCAGATGGACAGCAAAACTGACCAAAGTATTCCATTCCATATATATATATAAGCTAGCTGTCAGGTGAGAGATCATGGAAGTCAACTTCATTCCTGCTTCTTCTGTCCTTCTCACGCATACATGGCCAGCGTCCAGGGAGGACTTAATCTATCCATCACTGTTGATCCCCAGGCTCGTGCATTTCTGACCCTCGTAACTCTCTCCTCAGCTCCTCTCTGTTCTGCCGCTCTCTCTGGCAGTGCTACGGGACACTTCAGGACTGCTCACTGCTCAGGAGAGTGCCCTGGGGAGCTGCTGGGGATTTTGTGTATTCCACATTTGTATCTAATTGTACATATTTCCTTATTATTATTATTTAATTAAAGCAGCCAAGTTTAGTTTTCAATCCAGAAAGTCTCTCCCTCATAATTCTCTGTCCCCTTCCCTACCTGGGTGGGAGGAGATAAAGAGCGTTGTTGTTGCTGGCTCAATTGCTGATCCTGAGTCAAACGGTGACAACTGTGCTTCTACTTCTGAAGTTATCTGAAAACGGAAATCTGAGGCAAAAGAAGCAGTGTCTTAAGAAAACACTAATTTCAGTTATTATGGATAAAATAGAAAATAGAACAATTTTACTTTGTCATTTATGCAGATGGGCAATAAAATGAAAGCAGCAATGACCAAAAATTGAGAAAACACACCATGGTGAAATACTTAGAGACAGGAAGCTCTTTCTGTTGCAAGAAGCAATACAAAACAGGTAGAGTACAGCATACAAAAGTCACAATTCCCCATTACTGCTGAAAACTTAGGTTCAGAAAATCAGCAGTTGGTTCTAAAAAGGCCAACCATAACTCACACAACTCAGGCAATAACCATCGAATTCCTGGTGTCCCACTCCATCTACACCTTGACCTGTCTGGAGCCAAGCTTAATGGACACAGGGTGTTTTAGTTGCCATGCCTGTTGTTTAGTCATTACCCCTTCCCTCTGAAGACTTCCAGCAAGGATACCAATTAGTGCAAATGGCTTGTAATTAGTAGTGATGATTTTTGTAAAGTGGATACCTTCTCAGTATGAACAGGAATGAGCCACCAACTCATTTCACATGGTCCACAGGCAACCATCAGGATGTAAAGATTTGCAGTTAATAAAGGACCATGTGAGAACGAAACCAGTGACTCAGAGGAGCAATGTGTTATGTTGCAATACTGGTCCCCTGTGCTAGTGCCCCTAATCTAACTGGATCTTTGTTAATCCTTTGTCTTACTGAGATTATGAAAATTTTCTAAGCACTTCATGTTTAATTTCCTCAGAGATGCATATTGTGTGTAATTAGTGTGCTGTCTCGTGACATAGCACCTTCTCCATTAAATGGAAGGGAATTTACTCTCCCTGTGAGCCTCCTGCTTTTGCCTGGTCTGCTCCGGTCCACCTTCTCCTGCCAGCACTCTGCCTGTGTGTCCTGCCTTCACTTTCGCATTGTTAACCTTCCCCTTGGCCTGCTTCAGCACTGCTCTCTCAACTCTCTTGGCAGCAGATGTGGAAGGCTACAGATAAGGAAGTTTAAGTATCTTCCTTCCATTCTCACATCCATTTAATGTGGAAAGACTGTTTTTTCTGGGATTTTGAATTTATCCACTTGATGTGTTCCTTTCTTTTTTTCTTGATTCCCATTGCTGTCTTCTCTCTGGTCACAACTTTCTTGCCTTGGCATTTTACCCCAGTCTGTGCCCACTTTTATCAATAGAGCAGCATGATGACTGTTTTCTCTGCCATCTCCCATCCCCTAAGAGTGCTGTCTTTAACAGATTTCTTTGACACAAACTCATGAGATGACACTCGGGCTCACTTCGCTGCTCCAAAAACATGAACTCCCACTTACTTCTTCTTCTTCCCTTTTGATGACTGATGATGGGTCAGCTCCTGTATGGCTTTTATTTGCTGTCGATTTCTTCTCCAAAGACACTTCTTTTCTGACCCTCCCAGCCCTGCTATGACCCTCATCTTTGTGGCAAAGGTGGCTGAAAGAGCCTTCTCTGCCCTGGGCTTGCTGCAAGGCCTCCCCTGGGCCTGAGCCTGCAGCGAGACCCGTCCCAGGATTGTCCCCAGCTCCTCCAGGCCTGCCGTGAGTCCTGCCTCAGGCCCGCCTCCTCCTCCACCAAGCACCTCCTCAGACTCTCTCCTTCCTCCCTGCCTCCACTTCCTTCACAACAGGTTTGCTCTGGGGGAGGGTTCAAAACAGGTGCCTCTGTGTCACCTCTCTGCTGGCTGCCCCAGTCAGCCCTCCCCCCACCTTCCCTTCCCACATCTCCCTCCTCTGAGTCATGGCTCTCCACCACCTTCCCTTCCTCCTGGTGTTAGGAGCTCCCTCACTTTTTCCAGAGCCCCTCTGTAAACCCACATGTTCCCACATACCCTCTTGTGCCATGACTCACCCTCCCAGGCTAACCTTCTAATTATTTATAATTAATAATAACAAGAAGGAACTGACATGATGTAGAGGTGATCAGCTCTAAGGATGAGAAGCTCAGTATAAATGCTTAGAGAGACAGAAACAGCATAATATACTCTTGAATAATCCTATAATCACTTTGTGTACATTCTCCTTCCCATAACCTCTGCCTGACACTATCACACCCTGTGTCCTGTTACAAGATATCTAGCCTCAATTGTAAACAGAGACCATCCACTTTTATTTCCATAGGTGCTCAACACTAAACAGAGGTCAGGACATTTGAAAATCAGGCCAGCTTTTTTCATTTGCTATGTAAAATTTCATACACAGCTGTTGCAGCCTGTGCTAATATATAATAAAAGCATTTAAATCAGCTTGAGCTTGTCTCAGCTGCCTTGAGTTCGCTGTACTGAAAAGTCCAGCCTTTCCTGTTCTAACCAGTTATTTTACCTCTCATGAATTTTTCACTGCACCAATCCCTGACTTAATGTGATGGCAGGCATGAGAAGCTGGCCTGATGAAAAGCAATTTCTTTTTTTTTCTTTTTTTTTTTTTCCTTAGATTTCTTTGCTTTGATGGCATAACTTTATTTTCGCTCTCATTGACTATGTTTCTCTGCCACAGCCTACTTAATACACTGTACTTCTCCCTTCTCCTCCCATCAGAATCAACAGCCTCCATCCACTGAAGCCAGAGTCCCACTACAAAAGCCCTGCCTCTTTCTCTCATCCAGTGAATGCCAATCCAAACCTGTAAACGTTGTTTTAACTTTTCAATGTCTTTATTTATAATACATAAGGAAAAAGACTTATCATCATATATTATAAATTTCAGAGGCCACTTTTAAGAGCAGAAAATTTCATACAAGTAGAAATTTTGTGAATTGTCAGTTTTACTAGCATTTTGATTCTAATGCTTGTCTCTATGGAATCAGTGTTTGAAAGATGAGCAGGATCAGGGGAGATCTTCCTGACTGCAGTAAGATTGAGAAGGTGACCTCAAAGATTCTTTTATTCATCTTGTCAACACTGTTGATGTGGTGGTCAGTTGATGTTAACTACTGTGAACTAAACCCTTCAGGAGAATGATCCTCAGGAATAATGTCCAAGATGACCAGGTTCTAAATGGGTTATTTGAATTACTATAGCACTTTGGATCCATCTTTATTGGACCTAGCTGTGTCATAGGTTATCAGCCCCAAAGGTCTTAAATGCGGGTAAATTATTGAAATGAGCTGGTGTTTACTCCCCAGGGTGATATCCTGAAAAAAAGGAACAGAAAAGCAGAGAGAGGGTAGAAAGGAGATCTCCAGGAAAGAAAAAAGGATTAGATGAGACCACTAATAGTAATAGTAGTATAGCACTAAATATGCTGTGGAGCAAGTATCTACCTTTTTTATTATTATTATTTTTATTTTTTAAGAAAGTGGTTAAATTAAGAATTTTAATCAGAACTATTTATCCATTCAATACCCACAGTCAGAGTATGAGTATTTCTCTGGACTAAGTCTGGCAGGTCGGCAGAGTTCAGTTTTTTTCTACAGTGGGAAGACTATAGAGGTTGTTCTGAAGTCATTGGTAACAGTTAGTGAGGAGGAAGGGAGCACCACACATGTTTGGGGCTCTGTGCTTTGTGGTTCCCTCCTTCTCCTTTTATCCACTTCTGCCTAAAATTCTCAGTGTATGGAGAGACACCCATCCACTCAAAGAGCACACTTGTTTCACCCTCCATTTAATCTGATTTTTGAAATTCTCAATGGAAAACTAGCAGTAAATTCAAGATCATACAAGATAACTAAGGGAGGCAGAATATGGACTGATATTCTTTTCTGGTCTGCCACAAAAGAAAGCAGCATTATATTCTGGCAAAGTGCTGGGGAGTTCATTCTGTTCATCCTCTCAGAATCCTATGTGGAAGTAACTATGAAATACCTTATTGCTTTTTAACCTTTGAAGAAAAAGGCTTTAGTAACTCCTCACCTAATCTAGTTTGGCATCAGTAAATGCCTCTATGTAAGGTCCTGTTGATTTAAATATTTTCCTATTATGACAGCTTAAGGTGTTACTTCAAATAGTAAGTAGGAAACAGCAGTAAATTGTCAACCACTGTCTCTCCTGTTCAGATCATATCTACATTATATGGAAAATGGAAAATTTTTTCCTCATTATTTCATGGTAGGAAAACAAGAAAAAAACCAACCAAACAAAAAAACCCCACAAAAACAAACAAACAAAAACCCAAGAACCATCAACAACCAAAACCACCACAGCAACAGTTTCAAATTTAGTCTAATTCTATGTCAGTACAACAGAATATTTAAAATCAATGTTGTTTCCATATTGAAGCAAATTTACACAGATAAATCCAAGAGGCTAAATATTTATATTCTATTATAATAAATTCCAAACACTGATGAACAAAGAAATTTGTTTCAAATACTGCATATTTTAAAGGAGTTTAACCTCTTAATTTGTATGTATTGGTCTAAAACATCGTGATAATTCAAAGACATGTCTGCCACTATTAACGTTAATAAGGCATAAAGAGTATAAAATCAGACCAAAAGAAAAAAAAATGGTATGCAGCTAGTTGGGCATCCATAGTTACCCATAAAAACCTTCAATACTCTTTAAAATTGACATTTACATTTAGATTCCATCTAATCAGGCAGAAAACTGGCAGGTTTTGATGGGCAGCTGAAGGATCATTCTCCAGTCTGTTTTCATAAATAATGAAATAGCTTTAAAGTGACTGAATATTTTTCTAGTTTCCTAAGTAATCCAGACAATATCAGGAAATGTATTCAATACAGCAGAGTAACATGTTTCATACACAGTATATGAAGTGGTTTAAATTGAATTATTTCAGAACACCATAAATGGATTACAGAGAATGCCCTAGAACACTTGAGTGACTAGTGGCATCACCGGGTAATATATTACATCAAAGTGAAGCATGACCTCTTTGAATTGTTTCTTGACTTTTTTGCTACTGGCGGGTTAGAGCACTGAGCTGTACAAGTATGTATCTATATTTGCAAAAATATATTTTAAGAATTGATAAAGATGTTTTGATAAGAGTAGAAGAGATTTTTTTTTTTTTTACTTGGCAATGTCATTTCCTATGTCCACCACTCATACCTGAATAACCTATGTGCCAACTTTCACCTAATCCTTTAATCTCCACATTTTCATTTAAGCACATACACTTCCAAGCTAAACTCTTGATATGTTTGCTCTTGTTTTCAATAGCAAAGATTAGGGTCACTACCTGAAAAGCATAAAATCCAGACCATATACTTCAGGAGAAGATAAGACATTTGTTATATAGAGGACTGGACAAGTACTTTCCTAATATTAATCTTCCCCTATGCAGAATTATGTCAGGGATGTTACATGATTGGGTAAAGGAGGTCAATTAGCACTTAAGAGTGTCTTATTTAAGACTGGATCCACCCTGGGAAGGAATTTCAGGACCTTTGTTCCTAATGCAAGTTCTTTTACTACGAATTTTAAAGCAGCCTTCCCTCCGTGGGCTGAGGGATAGGGCCAAGATAGTCTACTTTGAAATGGGTATCTCTCCTTAATTTGATCTAAACACCTCTCTTATTTTGCAGTAAGAAAATAAAATGAGGTAAGGATACACAGCACTAACCAGAAAGATACAGAAAGCTCTAGAAAGCACCAAGCATCCTGGTACCACACACACATTGCATTAAAATTGTTGATTCACCTAATTGCATTTAAGTGAGGTGCATTGCAACTGTCCACAACCAAGTAAAATCCTGCAATAGGATTTGAGGCCTTTAACATCCATCCACTTTTAAACATCCTGTACTTGAACTTTGTTTCTTTGCTTATACCAGCCTGCATTTCAGCCACAGAAACATGATTTTGGTACTCAAATAAATTATAGCAGCAGAAGCTTAAACTTTCTCCAACACATAGACAGTCAAATAAAGAACTATTTTTCATTTGAAGAAGTTAAGTACTATAGCTCAAAGTCTTTTTGTGCTTCATGTGCACAAAACTGCATGCTTACTGGTGCCATAAACAAAAAGTGAGATCTTACTTTGTAAGAAAACAGGGCTCAACAGTGGCTGTATATGTGTAGCAGAATTAAGTAAGTCATAGCCTCCTAGGAATAAAATCAATCATTATCCCTTTAAGAAAGCAGACAGCTGGTAAATTGAATTCTGCTCACCATAGCAAGTATATATTTAACTTCACTGAACTGCCTAGTTACATTATTGAATTCATGTCAAGAACTGAATTAGGTCTTCCTGTCTAGACTTGAGAGGTAAATAAATATTACCTAAAGCATAGTATTCAATACAAGAAAAACAATTACACTTAAACACTTGATGCAAGACGAAGAAAGGCAGTGACATGTCCTCTGCTTACTATTTTGGATCGACATTTGTACTTTGTTTAGTCTACACTTTATGACATTTTTGCTCTTGTATTCATCTGCTTCGATTGAAACACTGATGGCAATTGAGGTCTGCTTTTCAGAACACACTTCATTCAGTTATATGAAGATTAATCCAAGTAGTTGAGCTACTGCTTGCTGCTGCATCAGACAGTTGCTTAGAGTGCTATGTAGTATCTAGAGAAATAATCCCAGCCCCCAAGTAGACATTCTCCCCTGCACTGAGTCATGAGCTGTCAATAATCGCATATATTTACAAAGTTTAACTGACAAATGGCATTGCCATCATTTTACGAAAACAATCACTCTGATAAATGTGCACTTACTACCAACAGAATCACCTTAAGCAACAAGCCATCCTTATGTTGTTCTCAGCTGTTTTAAACTACTTTACAGAGAACTTACAGCACAACTATATGGTCTTAATAACACTTGTAGCAGTCTCATGTCACCAACCCAGTACTGTAAGCCCAAAGTTGATTAATCTTCTCAAAAAATCTGATTTTACTTTACTGGGGTTCCCATTTAATCAAGGGCAGAAAGACACAGAGTAAAGCACAATAAGAGTGGCAGCAATAGGTATGGATAATTCATTCTGCCATTGAGGTGTCAGGATACTCCAGTTCCTTGGGGAGTAAGAGCAATACTTCCACAGCAATTAAAAAAAGGAAGCTCATACAGCTCCTTAGCATAGCTACTGTCCACTGAGTATCATCCAGAAGTAAGGTGTTCTTTTCAGTCAGTGCAAAACATCAATATCAATTATAGGATGTAATATCTTGATCCATACTTCTGGTTTTAGCCCCTAGGACAATAACAGTGTCAAGGCCCACATCATTATTCTGCAAGTCCTATCAGTAGTTGCTTTAGGGTTACTGCTATAATTAGCAGCAGCATATTGGTTCTTGTGACTACAAGCTTACACAGACATGGACAAACTGCTCTATGGTAGAACCTGTCATTCATATCCTGACCTGTAGCAGACTTTTTAAAAACAGCATAAGGAAAGCAGACCCACAAGACTTTTTGTAATGCAAAGCAAAGCAAGCTAAATTGTATTGCAAAAAGAGTGGAGAATGATGCTTCAGGTTTGTTCTCTTTATTGCCAACAGATTTATTTTTTAAAATGCCACAGTCCAAAAAAAGTGTTATGTAATAAATACTTCACTTTAGGCTGTAATAAATAAAAAAAATATTAACAAGGAATGCACTTTACCAGCCACAAGTGTGGGCATTTTTGAAAAATAAGAAAAAAAAAAAGTATGGCCATAGTTCACAGTTAAGCAGCCAGAAGCTGCTTATTACAGCTATTCCATAACAATGGAGCTATCCCCATACCTCCCTTTTCAGATGCATATTCACAGTTTAACTCCATCAGAAATGCTCCCTTACAGAGCAACCAGTCATACTCTGCTTAGAGTTCAACTCAAAAATATCTCTAACACATATATGAAGCAAGGAAAACTATGGTCCAAAGAACTCCTTGTCACACCATTTTAGTCCAACAGCAGGCTTAGGCTTCTGTCTAAATAGGTGTGCCCAGCACACTAGGACAGTCAAGTTTTCGTACCACCACACATCCATCATCAACATACTAGGTTGCTCCACCATCTCCCCTGTAGACTTCACAGTGACCAAAAAAGGTCCATTTGCTTCAAGTCAGTCCCTTCAGTTACATCGCTGCAGCAGCATGTTCAGAGCATATTCCATTCTCTGTTTTAGTTCCAACGAGCATCCAGAAACCAGAAGAGTTGTCAAACGAAACGTTGTAGATATTCTCTCTTCATTGATGTATGTAAGGAGATACTCCTCACTCTGATTGCAAATGATGACTTTTGTGTGATCATGATAGAAGTTCACCTGCAAAAGAAAAGCAAGTTCTTGTTTGTACACTTTCTCCTCTCAGTTTGTGGCACTTATCTAGTTTTATTGAAATAAAGAATTTTCTAAAATTTTCTCCAGTGATGCTACCAAACTTACTTGGAATGTGCCATCATTGAAGAGCATCATTAATGCTTTATCAGATTTAAGCCACTGTAGGAGGTAAAGCCTGGGCCTGCGTACATCTGTTAGGCTGGGCAAATCTCCTCCCTAGGAAAGAGAGCAGATACTGTTTAGCACTCAGTTCATATTTACTGCATGATTATAGTCCAAGATCCAGAACGTGCTCAACTTACGTCCATGAGGTTCTCTTCCATGTAGTGAGAGAAATACTTCAGTACAGTTACTTGGCTAATGAACTGTTCAGGAGCCTCTGTGGCTGAGAACACAGAGCACTGGCCTAGCTCAGCATAGTAGTGGACTGTCCTTTAAGAGGAGAAAGACAGTAAGGAGGTTAGAGATGAAAGTATTTAATACTTAACCTTATTGAATTGCTGGGTTTGTATTCATTCTTACTTTTTGTCTGGCAGGAGGCTCATATGTGCCCCATTGTTGAAAAGGACACCAACAGTGTGGTCTGACAGCTGGTAACCAAAGCCATACTTGTTAGAATAGTCCACCCATTTTGTAACCCACTGGAAGGATGCTGCCAGCTGTTCTTTGGGAATGCTGTCTGCTTCTGGCATGTTCTCCAGGCATCCTCGCAATACCCTTGCAACTGTATCAGCAACGCTTCCCATGGTACTGTCTTCCAGGCCTTAAAAGAGAAGGACTATTAGACTGACGAGAGCACACAGAGAGCAGGCTTTAGTTCTAAACCTTTCAGTTACCTACACAGTAATTTAAAGAAGTTCAACTTTTATGGCTTTCCAGTTTAAATTCTCCTAAAATATTAGCCACTGAATTTAGGGCATCAAAAATAGGGGTTGGAGAGGAAAGCTGCTGTTTGTATCAAGCTTCTAAGTCTGAGACGTAAAGAAAGTAAAGATGGGATTTAGAATTGGAGACTACATTTTGCTGCACTTACATTCACTGCTACTGCTGCAGCTTCCCAAAGTTCCTCTGACTATCATCCGAATGGAGTCTCCAGTTTGCTTAGTTTCTGGTAAGGCTCCTGGCTTCACGACTGTTGTGATAAGAGGCTGGATCTCCTAGAAGAGATGTCAGACATGTAAACATCAAACATAACACAAACCAAGTCTTACATGCAAATTTTGCATGCTTCTCCTGGCTCTCAACAAGTGGCAAATTCTAGGGAAACTGGCATTAATGTTTCCAGCCAGTACAAAGAGATGATCTTAGACTGAACTTAGAAGATCTAAAGAATGGAAAGACTTGGTGTGCTTCTCTATTTGCATCTTACTAATGCTAATAATCAGTCCTCTTCTCCCCTGGCCTAGCAAGAGAAAGCTGTGTGCATGTCTGAAAACCAAATGGTAAGAGACAGATCTCAGCAATTTATTTTTTAATAAGTCTTAGTTGATAATAAACTGAAGCCCTGTATTTGGAATATTGGGAAAGAGCACCTGGCAGACAAGTTACCACACACAACAATGGAGTCTAGGCAGATACTATAATTACTCAAAAGCCGAAATTTATAGTCACCCTACAAAGGCTACCATACTTTGGTGAAGCTTGGTTAAGCCCTCTTTAAAGCATCTCTGCTAATCATTTAAGCTTGATTATGATGTGTACAACCCCAGCTCCAATATCCAAGTAAAATATAATTTAATTACAGCTACCCCACCCAACTGTGATTGGATTTGAATTGAACTGCACTTGCATTTACCTCATCTGTTCTGTGTTTGTGGGGCTGCTGGGTTATCGATGTCTTCTTCAAATCATGCCTGAGCTTGTAGATTTCTTCATCTTCTTTAGCTAGTCTGTCTGTAATACCAGAAAAAATACTTAATGCTGCACCTGGAAGAGCAGTTGGATTATAGAAAGCCTAACAAGTTAGCTGCAGGAAGCATACTGTCTCCCTCCACTAGCTTCCTCTAAACAAGCCATAGTCTCCCAGGACAGCACATAGATCACTAAAAGGCTAAACTTTATATTAGACATTACAGACAAACTGATAGCCAATACAGATTGTCAGTATGTCATAGGAAGCATCGATTTATGTAAGTTGGCATTCGTTGCAGGCTACCACTTATACATATTGATAAGGAGGTCAAAACTAACCTAGGGAAGGTCTGAGACAGATACAAGTGCTTTGTTACTACTGCATAGTTGTACGTTACTACCATGACACTGATGGCAGACAGAAGTTTCAAGTACAGCTGTAATTCACTTACTGTGTGTGTCAAAGTATCTGGCTTTATCCTTTTTACCACCAAAGAGAGCAGCAGCAGCTTTTTTGAAGAAATTTTTAGCAGGACTTGTCAAATGGAAATCCGGAACAGTGTGACAACAGCTAGCAGAAAGTCTATCAGGTGTAAAACCCTGTGGAAATATTAAAAATTTTTTAGACCACTGAATATATTTTTAGGGTGGATAAGTTTTCAGCCAGCACACTAGACAGTACAAACCTGTAAGAAAAATTCATGTTGAATTATTTCATCTAAAGTGGGTCGGTCTTCAGGATTTTTTGACAACATGCTAGCTATTAAATGTTTCGCAGGTGCCAAGAGAGATGAAGGCAGGCTGTATCTTGCTTCCCTTATACATCTGTATGTTTCCTTAAGATTTGTGGTCTCAAACGGGGGTCTTCCCAACAGCATTGTATACCTGCTCAAAGGCAAAGGAAAACAGTTTTACTTGTTTCACAGCCAAAGTACTTATATACTACTACTGAAAAGGCTTTGTCTGTCTCTGAACATGAAGGAGAATTTCTGCACTTAGGCTGGACATGTATAAAGGGCTACAAACTCCTGCAGTACTGCATCCTCTTTAAACTCTCAAGAGGCTAAACTAGTGATAGAAATATTTCATTTCAAAGGCAGGGAAGTACTTACATTACACAGCCTAAGGCCCAGATGTCAGATTCACAGCCATGCCCTTGTTTGTTGAGGACTTCTGGGGAAAGGTAATTTGGTGTGCCACATATTGTTCTGCAAATCAAAGAGGCCACGGAGCCAGTTAGTATTTTAGATAGAAAGAGAAGCTGTTTTTCACAGGGCAAGGTTTCCTCTCAAGTTCAGACAAAAACCTAGAGACTCCTACAGTGGAGTTGTATCAACATGAACAGCATAGATGTATTTCATGGTGTCCTCATGATACATGAGCAGCAGACTTATATCTGCACTACCTGTCAGTCAGGCATCCCACCCCTGGCATTTGCCATTATTCAAATCCTCAGAGGAAAGCCTAAGTGAAAGCACAGGAGCCTGTTTTCTAGAAGGGGAAATCTTGATTCCAGAAGCAAATAGTTTTTGCTATGGAACAGGATTTCTCATTTCTAAATTAAGCTGGTTTCATTTACTAGTAGACTTAACATTTGTAGATTATCCTACCTCCTCCTGTGCTCCAGTGGTTCCAGCCTAGCTGCCAAGCCAAAGTCACCCACTTTCAGTTCCATGTTCTCATTAATGAAGAAGTTACCTAGCAGACAGAGAAATTCCAGTTAGCCCATTTCTTGCAAGGTAGGAATGCATTTGCCACAGGTGCTGAGTCATATTTTGCTCAAAGCCAGAAGCCAGCCAAGATATTTTTTAAGTAGTAATGCTCAATGTCATCCCTTAAGTGCTCCAAGTTTCCACTGTAAAGACAGACTGAACTGATTCTTTCAATTAATCTATCATCATACAAGTGTAAAGTTGTATAATGCTGACAGGGCTGGAGGAGCGTGTTTTGAAGTTGGCGAGGTGAGAACTTACCTAGTTTCAGATCCCTGTGCAAGATTTCCTGCTCATGAAGATACTTTAGCCCTGACACAATTTGCCTGAGGTAGTATCGTACTTCTGGTTCTGTCAATATCTTCCTTGCTTTTAAGATGTGAGCCATTGACTGCAGAGATAAAGCAAAGGCAGGAATATTACTGAACATTCAGGCACAAGATCCACCTTAAGCTAAAGTAAGTCAATGCATAGAGAAATTACAACTAAAAGCACCACAAAAAAAAAAAAAATTGTATTACACATCACAAATTTACATTAGTGGCAGGTGCCAGGTAAGTAAATACTGGATTTCTCCCAGCTGATGCTCACCCTTCTACTGCAGTACTCCAGAAGAATGTAAATATTCTCTCTGTCTTCAAAGTAGTGGTAGAACTGCACAACATGTCTATGATTAAGCATTCTGTGCAGTTCAATCTCTTTATCAATCTGAAGAGACAAGAGACGAGGTGGAAAAAAAAGAAAAAGAAAAGAAGAAAAAAATGTTGTTAGCCTTTAGTCCACAAGGTTGAGCAGACAGCTCAATCAAAACCATTTCAGGAGAAAGGCTGGGCAATCCAGCACAAAGAGGAGAGGGAAAAAAAATGTAATTTATGCACACACACCTTTTCCCTTTGATGAGGTTTTGCTACTCGGCTGTGAGGAATGATTTTTGCAGCATAAACTTTATTTGTTGTCAAATCTGTCATCTCATAACATTTGGCAAATCCACCCTAGAGAGACATACGAGAAAACGGCGATTAGAGCAGGTATGAAAGAAGTTCCACGCTTAGTCACGCACCAGCTCATGTACTAGTCAAGGAGCGTTAACTTCTCTAGCACAGGACAACTCGGTAGAAGGCAGGTCGTAGGTTCATCGCCCAGCTGAAGGTTCGCGTTGCGGGTCTACCTGCCCCCCCGCCCCCGCCCCGCCTGCAACACCAACATAATTTTTGCAGGCTTTCCCGAGCTGAAAGAATGATTTCGCCTGTATTTAGGTACACAAGTGAACCGGGAGAGGAATGCCGCTCGTCCCCACCGCGCCTGGATCGGGGCAGCACAGCGGCAAACCGGCCTCCGGGCGGGCTGTGGGGCAGCAATGGGACGCACCCCCGCACCCTCCAGAGGAACGCGGCGCCGCAGAGACAGCGCCCGCCGCCCGCTCCGCCTCGGGAGGCAGGGGAACCGCAGCGCAGCGCCCGCCGGCCCGGCAGAGCGCGCGGCTCGTCGCGGCCATTACCTTTCCGAGCACCTTGCCGCGGCAGTAACGCTTCCCCGTGGTAGGGTCGGTTATAATCCGGGAGACCTCGGCGGCGGGGTGGCCGTGCTGGTGCGGCTGCTCCTCCGCCTTTCTCCTCCGCGCCTCCCCGGGGGCCGGTCTGCCCAGCACCGGCTCGCAGCCCTTAGCGCCGCCGCCGCCCGGCGGGTAGGCGATGGTCCTCAGCAGCTCCATCACCTCGACGCGCCTCGCCGGCTCCGTCCTGCCTTTCTTTACCCTCCTTTCCCTTCAACACCACCTCTCCCCCGACGAGCTCCCAACGCCGGGGAGCGCTCCGGCCCGTCCCTCATATAGCGGCGGATGGCTCCGCCCCGGCGCTAAGGACGCCCCCCGCCCCGCCCGCCCGGCTCGGCTCGGCTCGGCGCGGCCCGAGTGGAGCTGGGCTTGCGCGGGGTGGCTTGCCCCGCTGTGCCCTCCCCTGCGCAGGCGGGCCGTGCCGCGGGGGCGGAGGAGTTTCGCGGGGCAGGGTATGAACCCCGCTGGCTCTTCGGGCGCCTTTGGGGTCGCCCCGCAAGGCGTTCGGTCTGCGGTGCCTGCTCTGCCCGGCGCCGCCCCCCGGGCTGGAGTTTGGCGAGGAGAACCTGTGCACGAGCTGCCTTTTCCTGGCTTGACTCTTGCTGTTCGTGAGGCAGCAGGAATTTCTGGTGGACGGTCGGTGCTGCGGCCTGTACGACCAGCCCCCATCTGATGCTGCACATGAGGAGGCAAAGGAGTTTTTCACGCCTGTGCCTAAGCTGCTCCATCACAGCGGAGAGCCAGGGCCTTTTTTGAAAAAATCTAATCATGCAACAGGCCCATCCACTCCCTCAGGTATGAACAAGAGGCGTTGCCCAGTGCCAAGGGCCCTGTCTCCTTTTGTGAGAGGAGCCCACCCCACAGAGCTGTCTGACAACACTCGGCTCTAAAAACAGGAACATTTCCTTAAACATCCCAGAGGCACACAAATTAATTTTGAAGATCCCTGAAGGCAACAGTAGTCCAGGACTTGTGATCGAGATGTTTGAATACAGGCAGTTGCTGAAGAGTGAAGTGTGTGTGTGAGAAAAGCTTTTAAATCTAAGATTTACATTTTTCTCATTCTGAAGATGCAAAAATGCTGACACTCATTACTTAATTGGTTTGTTACATATTTGTGAAATACTGTTTGCCTGCTGTCACACACTAGGAATTCTTGTGCTCACTTTCACGGCTGGTAAAAAGAAAAGTCTAGTTGTTTTAGTATTAATGACTTTCAGAGCATGTAAATGTATACATTATTTTGGCGTCAGTCCCTGAACATCCTTCATTTCAGATCTTAACAGCAAAAAGGTTCTTATTTTACAGTGTTAACATCAGTATGCATGTTTTATCACAACCGCTTCCAAACCAGCAAAATTGCAGAGCAACATTTAAGTTTCCCTAAGTAAGTGTTCCATTATGAAGGTAGCAGTGATCAAGTTTCAAATATTTTGTGTACACTCTACTTCTGCACAAGGATTTTTTTACAGGATGTATGCTGCTGCATCCAAGTGTCTTGCTTCCTACCTTAGTCTCTAAAGTCTACGCAAGTCAGGTTAGTATTACTAGTGATTAACTGAATGGATAGAGGTAAAAACAAGAAAAGGGAAAAATTATGATACACAGACTGTACTCAGTCTGGTGTCCGCTCACCCCTTAGCCTTGCACGTATTGGCTTCCTGGGCAAATGTTGGCTCTCTCACGCCACTTAACTTTCTCCAAATTAGTATCCGTTATTGCAAAACAGGTTACTTAATGCAGACATGATTTCTTGCTGCTTTGTTTGCTGCAGTTAAGTTGCTTTGGCCTGGGGAAAAAGGTTTACAGGCAGAAGTACACGGTTTCCTTCCAGTGGAAAGAAGTGGTACTACACATGGGAAAAGGCAAATTTAAGAGAAGCAGGGTTTGACTGGTCAAGGCTTAGGGGAAATTGTTAAGCTTGACTTTAAGAGGACAAAAGCACATGGTTGAAGCTGAATATACAAACTGTTGTTCTGAGCAAGACTAGGACTATTTATTCTCATACACTTTGCTGAAGCAAAGTCTTCAAGTTGTGTTCCTTTTGAGTTACAAAAAAGACCACAATGCTGCCAGGCTGCTCCGTGCAGCCTGTTCAGCTCTAAGATTGCTTCTCCCGCTTTGACACTGGTAACATTTACCTGACACTTATCTCAAGGTGTCAAGTTTACTGTTCACTGCAAGGTTTTACAAAGGAAAAGCTGCTGCAAAAATAAGATTTTTTTGGTAGCATTCTTAATTCCATTGATGAAATGTGGTTTTGCCCTTTCTGCCTCTGACCTTGCTACTTCATCTTTCCTTTTCTTCAGTCTTTCCACTGTCTTCCAAGTTCTACCTCACCCTCTAAGTTCAAATATGCACAGCTCATCAGATAACTAGTTCTATGTACTGAGTTCAAAACTTAAGTGCTCCAGAGGTCTCTAGAAGCTTATGTGCTGGCACTTAAATTTCTTACACTTAACATTAGTTACATTTCTTAGCTTTTGCAAAGAGCTACTGGCTATTTTGCATTAATATATTTCACTTTCCTTCTAAAACTGTTCCCCTGGATAGAACAATGTTGCAAGCCAATGCCGACACAGAGGCTACTGGCTCGCAAAAAACAGCATTAATGCAAAGGTTTGAAACTGACCTTTTCCTATCTTGCAACTGAAAAGCCATCCTAGCCAGTGCTCTGTAACAATTTATATCAGTGAGTGTACCTGCAGTCTGCACAAGAAGCTCACTTCCAAGCAAGCTAAGATAGAAGAAGCTTTGTAGCCAGATCAGTATATAGCACTGCAGTTTTCCTTCCAAGAAACAGGGGAAACGTAGCCCAGGCTCAGGCTTCAGACACGCCTTCTGTCTCTGGCTCCAGAAAAAATGTAATTCCTTATCCCTACAGCTTGACTTTGACACAAGTGTACAGCTTTTTCAAAAAAGCCTGATTATTGAGAGTCTGGGAAGTCTGGGAGTGCATAAATCTCTGGATCAAATGAGGAATGGGAATTTGACGGAGTCATAAGTGGCCTAATTACAGGCTTGTGGGAAGGTCTTGGCAGGAACCACTTGTTCTTACCTTAGCACTGAGAAAAAGAGGTATTTGAAGATTTAAATTTCCAGAAACACGTGCATCAAGTCCTGGATGTCCAATTCCCTGCATATTACAAAGCCTTGGCACTGTTTATGGCCATGAATTTGCAAGTATACCCAGGTACTTATGAGAAATCAGTACCAATGCCATCTACTTGGCCTCCAGACTGTTTCACACTGAACTTCCTACAGTGCCACTAAGATGCTTTTCTGTCAGCATTATGCCAGTATATGCCAGCTCACTTTGCTCCCTGCAGTCTGTACTGGACTCTGGTGGTAGCCCACACTGGTTTAGTCGGCAGAGCTGGCCTTTTACCTGGCTAGTCTTACTGCTTGCTTTCTGCTATCATAACTCCTGTGCTCCTGCCCTTACTTCAGCTGTTTTCAGGACTGTTTTCTGCTTTTCCGGTCATGGAGTGCCCTCAGCTGCTGAAAGGAAGTTATGACAGTTTGCCTGAAAAGAAGCATATTCTGCTTGAAGGTGGGACAAACTACTGATCTGCGTAGAGTATCATCGTCACTGGAATATGTACCAAAGTATATGTGTGATAAATAATACACAGCTTATTTCTAGAACATCACCCTTTACAAACTGCGTTATTACAAATGTAAGTTTTACGGAAAGTGCTTCATGATCCTTTGTAACTTGTCAGAGGAGAGCATAGTTATGTCTGGAGAAACTTGCTACTTGTACTGTATTTCAGTGATTGACTCAGTCTCATTTCTCCTCTTGACGTCTTTCCTAGCTCATCCCCCTCATTTTGTTGTTCTAGTTGAACTTTTTCTACCCCACCAGTTCCACACTGGCCTTTTCCCACCACCCCATAGGTGTCTGAACATGCTCTGCTTCCATGCTCCACACTTTCCCCGTTGTCTGGGACACTTGCTGTTGTGCTTTCAGTAAAATACTAATTCCATATAATCTGTAGGATATCTAGCATAGGCAGCTTCACCAGTTTGAAAGTATAAAACAGATTAAAAGCTGAACTAGGTACAGAAATCAAAAATCAAAATTTGGTCTGATGCTGCCATGCAGTTTTAGTGTGCCCCTTCCATTGCAGGTTTTCATTTTCACAGATCATTCTCACACACAGATGTAATACCATTTCTCCTCCCTTACTCACTGTAGAGCCAGTGCAAAGGACTTGTTTCTCCTATAAAGCATGTATTTTAATTTCCTCTGTTTGAAGCCTGGCAAAGTTTCCAAAGACCTGAATTCTTTCACAGTTTCATTTGAAGTGATCTACTAATTAAAAAGCAGGCAGACTACCAAGAACTTAAGGCAATCATATGTTTTCTCAGAAAAATCTTCAGAGAAGAAGGTGTTTAACCCATTGGCCAAATAGGCTATGCTATTGTTTGTTTCCTTCTGTTCCCATCTTGCTGGTTTGGTGTGGGTTCCTTGGGTCTGGCAGGAAGGCAGGGCTGCAGTTCTAGTTGTTACAGGATGCTCTGTTCCTGAGTACACAAAACTCTATTTCCTCAAGTTTAATAAGTACCTATGTGGTGGTAAGGGTGGCTGGCTGGCTCTAAAAGGTGTTCTCCCAGTGAAAAGATCAATTATGGGAAATAATATAGCTCAAACCAAGTGCCAGTGTAAAGTGAAGACAGTGGGCAGTTTTCTCTTACCCCTCACAACTCCCACACTCCTTCCCCTGCTGTTTGGATGAGTAATGTCACAGCTACTTCAGACACTAGCCTCTGCACTAAGGAAATGCGCAAACACGTTAATACAGCACCTTTTTCTAAGAGAGAAGTCATACCACAGGTTTGCACATTGTGGCATTCACACATTGTGACATTTTTATCATTTCTGTGTTGTTGTTTTTTACAGCTTAACTTGTTTTTCTTTCACAGCCTAGTCCAAAACAAAGATTATGCTAACCTCAGAGATAACAGTACTTAAAAAGTAAAGGTACTAGGCTCTTTGCATTTTTATTTTTTTTTTAGCCCTTCTAAATGCCCAAACATCTTAAACATAAAACCTCCTTGTTGAAGGAAATAATGCCAAAGGGTAGTCAAAACCCTCTAAACAGAGCAAAGAGTTCACTACTTTAGTAATTTTATGTCCCTTCCTGCTCCCCCTTCTCCTTTCCAATCTCAGCCTTCAGCGGCTGCAGCACACAGGCATCAGTTTTCTACCTATTAGACTGGGCACTTGTTTTCTTTCTATGGGTGGGAATGTAGTTTCCTGAATCCAATGAGCAGAAGTCAATGCTACTGTTGCTCAGATAACACAGACAACACAGAAACAGCATTATGATATATATGGGGTGAAGCCCAGGTCCCAAGTTACCTGTTTCCATGACGCTCCTTTCTGTCAGGAATGATCAAATGTTTTTGATGCACATTCTGCCAGCAACTAGACAGGTACAGGACACTTCCAACTACGTATTATAAACATAAAGCACAAAAGAGGACAACATGTATTTAGGAGACTGAAAGACTAATTTTCTGCAATTAACGACACCTCTAGAACAAAACCACTACAAAGAACTAAACGTTCTGGCAGAGAGGAGTACAAGTCATTATTTCTAATCCTCAACAGTTTATATATATGTCTTATGTGTACCTAGATATAGAGAAACCCTGCGAAGTTTAGAGTTGAATGTAGAAGAGTTGTTGGCCTATAGAAAACTGAGTTACTGGGTAATTAGATACAAGCCAGTGTATCCTTTCCGCACTGCAAGTACTGCAGAGGCTCTTTGCTACCAAAGCAAGACATGGCAGAAGCAATCCTGAACCGAGCAGAAGAGATAGCCTGCTCAGGAAGGAAGAGTGCTGAAAGTTACTCCTGTCAGAGTCAGTAGCAACTGTGAAGGAGGAGTATGTTGTGCTGTTTTGTCCATTGGAATTAGTTTAGACCCACTTAACATGTATTGCCTTTCATAGATTTCTGCTAGCCACCACTCTGATATAAAAGACATAGGCCTAAACAAAAGCATGCAGAAAGGAGATTTAGCACCCTATGTTACCATCAAAGTCGTTTTCCATCAGACACAACGTGACAGAGGCATGTGTTCAGAGATTCTGGGGAAAGCTTTAGAGAACAATGCTTTCCAAGAAGCTGCTTTCTGTCTAGCATACATTAGAAGTTTTTCTAAAGTTTTTTTACCTCCATTTTGTTTTATACAAAGATCACTACAGCTTTCCAGCTAAGAGTACTTCCTATGTTTATGTAAATATTTAAAAGTGACTGACACTACATTCAGTTTAGTGGAGTTAAACTTGTCCTGACTGCTGATGAGAAGGGTTGAAGCATGTCATTAGTCAGGACAATGTACCAAAACAGACAAACAAAACCAAAAAAATCACACATAAAATGGCCTCTCTCTGAAGTTAAGGTATCTAGGAAATAGAGACATAAAATCTGTTTTACTGGTCTCTTTATAAATTAAAGCAGGTGGTGGTTAAGACAGAATGGATAAAAAAATAGATTAACAAAAAGCATGCCCTAAATAGCTAGATTTGAAAGTGAAAATCCTCACTAGTTTTTGGTGGGTTTTTTTTCAGCAACTCACTTTAATGTTTTCATTCAAACATCCTTTTCTGATTGAGGCTATTGTTACCATCAGCTACCCGAGGAAGATAGGTAGGTTGGTGCAGTACTTTTCTCTTCCTGAGCTTATCTGTGCACTCTATCAGTGGCCAAAGACCTTGGATAGTTATTGGACATTTGCTTCCTTAACTAGGGGAACCAATACCTTGAATAAAGCTCCTGATCTGTAAAAAGTTACTTTATACTGACAGGAACCAGGGGAAAAAAATCCAGGGGAAGGTACTGAAAAGTGCAAACAAAGCTGGAACTGTGACTGAAAACTTGCTGGCAAAATGACTAAGCCTACTAGCCAGAAGGGTAAATACTGCTTTCCAAACATGGAGAATTGGGGTGCAGTCTCTGACCCCACAGACTGGACACACACTGGGAAGAAATATGTATGCCTCCCAGCACCAGAGCAGGTATTTTTCTGAATACTTGCATTAAGAAAAGCAAGTCAGGAGTACCAAAAAGCAAAATGAGAAGTCAGTTCCACAGCTGCAAACTGACTCAGACATTTTGTCCAGCACAGGGGTTGTTTTGGGAAACTAGTTATCTCTAATCTTTAACGCTATTTCAAATTGATATTTTAAGCAGCTTTGGGTTGTGGGTTCTCAGTTGGCCTTTGACATTCTATATAACATGATGTGGGGCAGTTGTTTTTAAGTTTTGAGGGCAGTTACTGTTGGCTCAGATCAACCACAGTGAGTTTATTGTTTAACGAGTACATCACACTTTCTTGTCTGAAGTGCACAGTTGTAGCCCACAGCAAATGCAAAATAATGCAGAAAGACAACATTCAACTGAATTTACAAGAAGGTAAAAATGTGAACACAAGTTGTTCTTGCAGCTCTGCAATGCCAGGAGAAGCTGTGGTACCTGGTAAAGAGAGAGTCTCCAGAAAGGAAGTAAAATATTGCCAACGCAAGTTTAGAAACAGGATGTGATAGCTCAGCCTGCAACATGGATTATTGGACTTCTGAGATGAATCTGAGCTAATTTTAGCTCTCATTTCAAGTAGAGCAGGGCACTTCCTCCAGTGAAAGAGCAGAAATGACCTTCATAGCACACTGTGACATTTCTCCTATTGAAGTCTGCATTTAGCTTTAAAAGTTCTTGCTTCTATTGTAGACTTCCAGGAGGGCTGATGTGCTGAAACCTCTCTCTTTTTACAGATAGATAAAACTCAGTAAACAAAAAAATATTATTTCTCCCTTGTCTGGTTTATATCTTTATATTTGTACTGGCAGAGATACTGCCAGTACAAGCCTGCTGACTTTTTCTTACTCAAGTAGGTCATTGCTGCTGGCCTTAAGTGACAGATTTGAGAATCGTGGCAGCAGCAAACCTCTGACTCTGATAGACATGGACAGCTTTCAGTCATCTGCCAAATGGTGACAGAGGTTCATAGTCATGGTTCCCAGTAATACCCAATTGGCAGGTGAAATGGATGAAGGAAATCCTCCAACACTCACTTGCACAAAACAGACATATTTTGAAAAATCAGAATTTTGTTTTCCTGCCCTTTGGCTCCTTTGTCATGGTGTTTCTGCTTAGATGTATGGTGATTAAGGAAACAAGGCTGCTTCTAGAAAAGCAATACTGATTTAGAGGGGCAGAAAGAGTTAACAGTTCTGAGAAGGCTATCGATGAGAAAACTCTGATTTCCTGCCCTTTCAGCCCTTCACACTTGTATATGCTTTGTCGAAAAATAGGATAAGGTCACCTAAGTGGAAGACAATATAGTGATTGTTACTTTGCAGCTACCTTAGAATGCTTTAAAAAGGCGTGTGAAGACATTAAAAATACATGGCAATTTGTGGTTGGAACAAACGTTTCCAAACACAGTTCAGTCCCTCACAGAGCACTGCATCAAAACCCCACTTTAGAGCTATCTTGAGTTCAGTTAGACTGGGTCCCAGAAAGAAACAGAGCAGATAATTTGCTAAACAAGGTCTCTGACCAAGAAGTGAAGATGCTGAAGTCTGTACATATTAAGGACTAGAGACTTTGTTGGAGTTTGTTAGATCCAGGCTTGCCAGGTTGTTCTCCCCTGGCAACTCAATGCATAGTAGTACACAAGCCTTTCTCGTGAACAGACCTTGGCATGCTGGACCATATTTACTATGTACCAGAGGACTTGCTCCAGCTTTACAAGCACAGGTCTATTTCAAACTCATAGAAACTGTTTTCCTACATCACCATATCCCATAGATTAGTGCCAGATAATTGAGACTTTTCACAGTGATTAACTCAATGCAGTGTCTCATCACTGTTAAGGATAAAGAACTCAACAAAGGGAGAAAGTAAAAGAAAGAGTATTGTATTCTGCACTGAATAAATGACAGAAAGAACACCTGGAATTTGCATTGGACTGACACACATATGCTCCTGCTTGAGAAAGAGACTCTGCTATTAGGACCTCTTTGCTAGAAGTAACAGGAAAAATCTTTGGGAATAACAATTGAGTCCCTTTATACTTTCCTTCTTTCCCCACTGAACTGTTCTTTTGGGTTTTTTTTTAGGGGGCTGGTGTTTTGTTTGGTTTTTTTTTTCCTGCTTTTAATCTATCTTACCTTCTCTTAGTAACTGTCCCTATTACGATGGTTTTTTTAGTTGAGTTCTAACTTCTGCTTCACTAATTTCTTAATCTAAGCTAGTTTCCATGAGTCTCTCAGGCAACTCTCAGACACCCTCCAGTAGCCTAAAACCTTTCCAGCAGCTGCCTAGGCCTCTCTCCCACTTACATTAATTCAACCTGTTCACTTTGCTACTGGGAATAGTTAGAGAAGAAGCATCCTTAAGTGGAAAGTTACACTCAGCAGCAGTCTTGGGAAAAGCTCAAAACCAACTTTGGAAACATCAGGAAACAGAAAGTGTGGAAGATGACAGGAAATTAAGCTTATGGTGAGAGGATGGTAGAGTGTTGCAGATGGGACAGCAGGTGAGACACATATGCCCAGATCAAGATTTATTGTATATAACATTGGGGTCTTAACTCCTTAAAGTAGAAGGCACAAATATAATCAAAGTGCAGGGAAACAGGGAGATTGGAACAGAAGTTGAATTTTGAATACAAAAAGTATCTTAACAGTGAATTTTACTACTTACAGTTAGATGAAACAATAAAGGTTAACCATTAAAATGCTAGCACCTTACTTATTATCAAGTTTTATAGCAGGCCTAGAACATTACTTATCAATCTTAAAGGATTCTGTAATCTTTATCTTAATGATAAAAATCACTTAATGTTAAGTTTACTAATAAAGACAATGAAAGAGTTAATATCTCTCACCCTTGCCCAGTCACAGCTGGGTGTCCCTGGGTGGGTCTTCATTCTTCATAATCAATCTCTCTGGCAGGTGTCACTGCTGGAGGAGAAGACCCAGCAACCTCCTGGGAAAGTGTACGGGAAGTCTGCCAGTCAAAGATGGGACCAGGCTTTTATAGCATAAAGTGGATTGACTGCTGTCATTTAACCATTAGCCACACCTGCAACATCTCTCCTTGGAGAATAAAAGGAAAATAGTAGAAAAAAACACAAAGGTCATGTTCCCACCAAGCAAAATTTTTTCGTTCTCGCTTTATCTCTGTTTTCAGGCCTAGCTATGGCTGGGCTCTGTGTTCTTCAACACTGGAGAGCAGCTGGTGTTATGAACATCAACGTCACCTCTGTTTGTACCTTTCAAGGCTGTTACCAGCTCTGAGTTGCTAGGCCCTTTCCTTTCTCGTGGGAACCTTTCCACTCCAGGACTGGCCTGCAAAAATGAGAGACAAAAGCAGTTGAAAAGCAGTTGGGACAGGGATCTACTTGAGAAAGTCCAACTAAAGGCTACGAGAATGCTTAAGAGGCTGGAACACCTGGCTTATGAGGAAGGGCTAAGAGACCTGGGGTTTTTCAGTCTACAGGGGAGAAGGCAGAGAGGGGAAGTAAATAATGTCTATAAATACATGAGGGCCGAGCATCAAGAAGGCAGGGACAACCTATTTTCACTTGAGTCCTGTGACAGGACAAGGGGCAATGGATTCAAACTCAAGCACAGGAAGTTCCATCTCAACACAAAGAAGAACTTTACTGTGAAAGTTAGAGAACACTGGAACAGGTTCCCCTGAGACCTTGTGGAGTCTCCTTCTCTGGAGACTTTCAAGACCTGTCTGGATGCCTTTCTGAGTGATCTGCCCTAGTTTGGTTTTTTTTTGTCCTGCTCTGGCAAGGAGGTTGGACTCAATGATCTTCAGAGGTTCCTTCCAACCCCTAATATTCTGTGATTCTGTGAATAACAGACTAAAACTGAGGGAAGCATATTGAGAGATGGAGTGTCTTGCTACATAGAGTAACCAAGTTGTTTAGCCAGAGGAAGAAACAAAATAGTGCAATAAATCTAGAGGAGAGACTGTGCTACAGATTATTTCTTTGCACGAAGTTGATGCCAAAACCTAAGCTAGGTGCATTTTAAGGCTAACAAGTTTTGGATCAAGTGGACACAAGTCGTCTTGCTTGAAATAACTCCTAGGGGCTTTCTCCATCACTGCTGTCTGAGAAGGAACCATGCATTCAACAGTCCTCCCAAGGTACTGCATCAAGCAGTATTTACTGAATTAGGAGTTTAGAAAGAGAAGAATACTATGAGGAAAGAGACCACACACCTCAGTAAATAGCAAGAGGCTCAGGAACCAGCAAACATTTTGTTCCATGAAAATTGACTATACAGCTGTTTGTTGTGTGGGCATAACCCTGTGGCTCACTAAACAGCCATTTCATCAATGAGCCAAAGCAGTGCCTGTGAGGGAGCTGAGATGCTCTTCAAATTACAGTTATGAAGATACTCATCCATTTCATATTTTCTGAACAATTCTGAGTCATTAATGTTCAGATTAGCTGCAAGAGAAAGAGATAATAAAATCTGTCACCTGATTTGCTATCTTATGAGAAATTATGAATAACTCTCTTTTCAGAGACAGAAAAATACAGATTGATTCAGGAATGAAAATGGTAAAGAACTTATTTATAGTTACATTTTGTTGCATGCATGTCTTGTGGCAAAAAACCCAGCATTTTCCTCCCAAACTTGAGAGAAAGCTCTGCACCTGCAGTGATGTTATGTCTGATCTACTCGGGATATCTGAGTTACATTGTACTAGGGTCAGAAAAAGCATGTGCGCATGCAACTGGGTCACAACTCCCCAGACAAGGAGAGTGCAGAAAAATTATGAAGCTCATCTGGCTGTCTGGAGTTAGCACAGGCTGAATTCACTCACTAGGCAGTGTATGGATAGGAGGGATCTTCTTGTTGGGTGCAAAATAATTTTTTTACCATAAAATAGGACCTTGTTTCAAACAGTATGAGGAGCTTTGCTTATTAAAGCATCTTTATTCCAAGCCATGAGTTTTCTTACTTTTACCCTTCCGGTTCTCTCCCCCATTACACTGGAGGAGGGTGGGGGGAAAGCGAGCAGCTGTGTGGTGCTTAATTGTCAGATAGGGTTAAATCAAAACAAGCCTGCTGAAAATGGTTTAGCAGAAAATAACACATCTTGCAAAAGGAATGAAAACAATATTAAGAGACTCTGCATGTGTTTTTTATCTAAAGGTAAACAGGTGTATTTATACCCTGACCCTTTTGGGATATGACAATGCCCGAAAACATGATTCCTCACTCCCCAGGAGAGTGATTCCTACTGATATGTCTGCAGATTCCCACCAAGCAATGATCTCCTTAGGTAGATACAATGGCTTCAAAATGAGCTGAACTGCCATGTCATTTAAGTATTTGCCAAGGGGAGTGCAGGACAATCTCCAACTCCAGTTGTACAAAGCTTGATTAAAGCTACTTCCAAAAAAGTCCAAGAAATACATCCAGCTTTAACATTACGCTAGTAGACTCTTACCATGTAACTAAAAATCAATTACAGACTATTCTAGAAAACTCCCACATTTATATAAACTCACCCAGGCACAAGGAATTCAGCTATGCTCAGTTCTAAAAACATGCATTTTTTCATGGAAGTCATAATTGCAAACATGAGAAAACTGTTCTTCCCCCATCCATGAGAGAAATATATATATACATATAATTTTTTTTCTGCCAATAAGCGGACAGGACAGAGTTACTAGTAATTTTTCTAAGAACTGTCTTGACATATTTAATTCTAAATAAATGTTTAGCACACCCGTGTCAGCCCACCCTGCCCTTGTCCAGCTTGTCAGGAAAAGCAGGCACTTCCAGGGTAAGAACACCAGAGGTTTCCCTTTTTCAGCATTCACCTGTTGTTATACAACCTTGCTCTTTGCATGGGCACGGCATGCAGGCTGGTGCTCCTCAGAGTCTGGACAAAGATGAGCTAGGGTGAGCAACAGAAGTAGTTTTTTTAGACTTCTCCTCTAGAGATGGACAGTGGATTTAGAGAGTCAATGTCCTGACTCTACAAGTGAGACTAGAATAGGTGGCCCAATACAATCACAGCAGTCATTGCATTGGATTAGAAATAAGAATAAGGCCTGGAGTATGAACAACTGCTTTTAGGTGCCCAGTTTTGGTGAGCTGTTGAATCTTGTGTTTTGCTGCATACAAACATTAACCCAAGCTCCCGTACCCTGATATTTTTTGTTTTGATCAAAAACATAGCAGCAAAAGTAATGCTATTATAAAAGACCTCTGCTGATTCCAGGACAACAGACCCATTGGGAAACCCACCTTCTCTCGGAGGGGGAGCAGAGCAGCTTGCACTTGCCAGGACCTTCTAGGAGCTGCAACCCACTTCTTTCCCTCCCTTTGCAACCTGATGCAGCCAGCACAGAGCTACTCCAGATGGCACACCTGTGAAGGAAACAGCCTGGCATCAGCATCAGCAGAAGAGAAGGAAAATTATAGAAAACATCCTTTGTGTTATAAGAAAGCTAAAGCAGAAGAGAGACTATTTTTAGCAAGCAATCATTTGGACACTGACGTGAGAACCTGTTGTTGCAACACACACAGTAATACACAGTACAGTTTGTTCCTTATCAGGCTTCACATTGTTTAATATCTGCATTTTAAAATATCATTTTCCAGCTTGTTTACTCAGCTCTTTCCTTCCCAATTTTATCTCTTATTAACTACAAGTGGAAGGTATAAAAGCCCAAAAGCACAAAAAGCAGTTTGCAGCCACCCTCCTGTTAAAAGCATTCATCCTACATTGGATGACTACTGCTGACTGCTCACTCTTCCACAGAAATGAGGAATAAAACAAGCTAAAGTAGAATCAGTGTCTTATTACTAAAGAGCACAGCTTGCCTTGTTAGAAACTTGTAACATAGCTAATCTTTGTTGTCTCTGTACAGCGGTCAATTTTCTTTTAACAAAAGAAACTCAATTCAACTCAAGGAATTTTCTGTGAGAGCATTAAAGCTAAAGACTTCAAACACACTTGTCTGGTCAGTAGCCGCAAAACAGTGGCTATAGGAGGCTGCTCAGGCAGATGCTGTCCCTGAGCTTGCTAGGTTTGCACACCTTTTTCTGCTGACTTCCTGCTGAAATATGCAGACTTGTCTTTTGAAACTACAACTTTGACTTTTAGTAAAATAAGCTTATTCATTAATAACATATTTATTAATATTAATAAACGGCCTTGATTAACTACAGAGCAAATAGAAGGTCTAGCAATAACATTAGCTTACCTAACTAGAATACCTCTGATGTAGCAATACTATACACAGCCTATTAAGAGTAATTTGTCTGTTTATCAATTAGCACAATTAGTGTTTGTCCGTAAGTACCTTAGTAACACAGGAATGCAAAGTAGGCATGTATTTAAGGAGAGCTGTTGAGCTAGTAAATTGAATTGTTCTGGTTATGTTTTCCTTTGGAGGGGTGAGGGAAGCTATAGGGGAGGGTTAACTATTGAAAATGCTATTTTTTCTGGTGACTTTTTTTAGCAACTTATTGATGTGCAGATTCTTGGGTAGATTAAGCTACATCTGAGATGAAAACTTCAAAGAAAGAAGGATTGTATTATATTCCTTAGTAAAGTAAAGCTCAGAGGAAAAAATACTTATGCGTGATTAAAATGTAGTAACTAAAATCCTACTCTTAGGAAATTTTGACGTGGCTTTTTTTTGGTTGTATTTTTTTGTTGGTTGGTTTTAGTATTGTTTATTTTTTCCTCACAATGTGTCTGGCTGCAACCATCTAGAGATTTTCTTTTTTTGAAGTGAGAATGACTCATAACATCTATGAAGAGATGATGTTTGTGTTGTGTTCACGGTCTTCATGTGTACCTTACATGAGAATAAACAAGGAAGAAAAAGCTTTTTATCCTTTTCTGCATAGACTAAGTTATAGACTAAGTATGAGGAAAGCACAAAAGGTGAGATAAATACTGCATTAGATAAATACTGTATTAGTGACTGTTTCAGAATAACCCCATTGTTTTGACGGTTACAGTCTAATAACATAGCCAAATACAGGCTGACTATTTTGATTATAAAATTATGCAAAATAAAAGATATTATGAAATTGTATTGACACATTTCACAGGAACTAGGTATCAGACTTTTCAGCATCCAAAGAAGATTGTGGAGAGAAGAAAGCAGACCTTTTAGCTTCCAGCAGCACCTAGCAGGAGAGTTATAATCTCAAAACTGAATAGTTAAGGTTGGAAGGGAACTCTACAGGTTATCTAATCCAACCACCCAAGCAGTGCACAGGGACATCTTCAATTAGATCAGGTTACTCAGAGCCTTGTCCAACCTGACTGTAATGTTTTCAGGGATGGGGCTTCTGCCATCTCTCTGGGAAACCTGTTCCAATGTTTCCCGACCCTCATTGTAAAAAATTTCTTCCTTATATCTAGTCTGAAAATACCTTCCTTTAGTCTAAAACCTTTACCCTTTGTCTTATTGCACCACACACTGCTAAAAGGTCTGTCCTCATCTATCTTACTAGCCTCATTTGAAGTACTGGAAGGCTGCTTTAAGTTCTCTCCAGGGCCTTCTCTTCTCTAGGCTTAACAATCTCAACTCTTTCAGCCTGTCTTAATTGGGGAGGTGCTCCAGACCTCTGATTATCTTTGTGGCCCTCCTTTGGACTTGCTCCAACAGGTTCATGTCCTTCCTGTGTTGGGGGCTCCACAACTGGACACGGTACTCCAGGTGGGGTCTTACCAGAATCACCTCTCTTAACCTGGTGGCTGCGCTCCTTTTGATGCATCCAAGGATATAGTTGGCCTTCTGATCTGGGAGTGCACATTACTGGTTCATGCCCAGCTTCTCATCCACCAGTATCCCCAGGTATTTCTCCACAGGGCTGATCTCAATCCCTTCATTCTCCAGCCTGTACTGATGCTGGGGGTTGCCCTGACTCAGGTGCAGAACCTTGCACTTGGCCTTGTTGAACTTTATAGTGTTGACATGGCTCACTTCTTGAGCTTGTCCAGATCCCTCTGAATGACAGGAACAACTCTGACATTGTTTAGGACAGCTTTCACTCAGATGAGGAGTTTTGGTTTGCTCACTGCTTCAGAAGACATCTCCATGTTACACACCTTGATTGATTGTCCTTGTACCAGCTCATCTTTACAGGGAGGGAACTGCAATACATCAAGGCTTCTGTTTTAACTGGAGTGTTCCCCTCCTGCCTCTTGCCTTGTTTGGGACTCCTTCACACTATTGTTACAGGTTGTGATGAGAGCCCCAAGGTGTGCTTAATGCAACTTTCTCGTTAACTACTTTAAAGCAGGGAAAATATTTTTTATTTCTTGTATTTGAAGCTTGGTAATTGTGGAAATTTTGTCAAATGATATTATTATTAAGATGTCTTGGTTTGTTTTTTTAATCCTTTGGCAATATCATGTGTTTAAAATTTTAAAAAAAGGAAAGATAACAAAAGTGGTTTTTGGTCTTGAATAGGATTTTTTAAGGATCAAACCTCCTTTTATTCTGCTTTCTAGAAGCTGCCAAAAGAAGACTGTCTTCCTGACTAGATTTATGTCCATTTGTCTGACTTCTCAGATAGGCTTGTACAGTTCTTTTCCCTGCTCACCAGCAGGCATCATCAAAATGAACTCCCTCCTCTTCTGAGAAACTAAGATTAAAAACATCTGATGGAGTCCATATTACCTTTTACCTGAAAATCGGAACTGACTATAAAAGAGATAAAAGGTAGAAAATATCTGCTCAAAATTACTTTTCTTCCCATTAAACCTAATCTAGTCCCTGGGTTATTCATCTTAAAACTGACCAATGTTATAATAAAGCTTACCGCATACTTCAGCCAGGTATGGGTGACTTAGGCTAAGCGTATATGAAATCACGCTTCCTACAATAGCTACAGAATTAAGATTTCCTTCTTTAAGAACAGATGAGTGATTCAAGTTTTATTTTATAGTGAACATAGGATATTCAACTAAAGGTTTTCTTCTTAGACTTCCTATAAGACAGCCAAATACAGAGATTACTTAATTCTGTATGTCTTTGCAGGTGATTTGCCACTCGAGGTTGTTACAGCAGGTGACAGGATGAATGTGGCTAGGAGACCAACTATCTGAAGTGTATATATACTAATGCCTTCAGTCTGGGAAACAAACAGGAGAAACTGAAACTCTGTGCCCAGTTAGAAAGTTATGATATCATAGAAGTAACTGAGATGTGGTAGGATGACTCGCATGACTGGATCATGGGAATAGGTATATACAAGGTCTTTAGGAAGGACAGACAGGGGAAAAGAGAAGGGAATGTTGCCTTATACATCAGTGACCAGCTGGAGTCCATGAAGCTCCACCTGGGGATGGATGAGGAGCTGACTGAAAGTTTATGGGTCAGGATTAAAGGAAAGATAGGGGCAGGTGATATCACTGTGGGGGTTTGCTACAGACTGGGTAATGCCCTCTATAGAGACAGATAGGAGCAGCTTCATGTTCACAAGCCCTGGTCCTCATGGACAACTTCAATGACCCCAGTATCTGCTGAAGGGACAGCACAGCAAGACACCAGAAATCCGGGAAATTCTGGAGAGCATTTCTGAATGTACTTGCAGCCCAGAAAGCCAACTGTGTCACGGGCTGCATCAAAAGAAGCGTGGCCAGCAGGTTGAGAGAGGTGATTCTGCCCTTCTACTTCAGTCTTGTGAGACACAGCCTGAAGTACTGTGTCCAGTTCTGCAGCCCTTAACACAAGATGGGCATGGATCTGTTGGAGCGAGTCCAGAGGAGAACCATGAAGATGATCAGAGGACTGGATCACCTCTCCTATGAATACAGGCTGAGAAAGTTGGGGTTGTTAAGCCCAGAGAAGGCTCCAGAGAGACCTTATAGTGGCCTTCCAGTACTTGCAGAGGGCCTGTAGGAAAGCTGGGGAGGGACTTTTTACAAGGGCTTGTACTGATTGGACAAGAAGTAAGAACTGTGAACATGGAGAGTGTTGGTATTGGTTAGGCATTAGGAAGAAATTCTTCACTACAAGGATGGTGAGACAATGAAGCAGGTTGCCCAGGGAAGGTGTGGAAGCCCCATCCCTGGAAGTATTCAAGGCCAGGTTGGATGGGGCTTGGAGCAACCTGGACTAGTAGGAGGTGTCCCTGCCCATACAGGGGAGGTTGGGATTAGATGATCTTTAAGGTCTCTTCCAAGCCAAACCATTGTATGATTCTCTGAGAGGCAAAACTCATATCTGAAGCCACAGTTTGAGCCTCCCAGAGGAAGAGAGCTAACAGACTCCATTTTCTTTGGCCTGTAATGAAAAAAACCTGCCTAAACATTTTTTATTTCATTTAGCAAAATTAGTAAGCTCCTTACTTAAACCTGTACTATGTAATTTAGAAAAAAACATATAATCAGGGAAAGATTTGGTAGAAGGTTCCTAAGTCTGATATATTTCAAAATTTAGTCTGGTTATTAAATGGGGCTAAATGAAAAATTAAAGGGTAGAATACATGTCCTACTTCAATCTTTTCAAGCACTGCAGTTCTCCCTAGTGCCCCTTATTTTGGACTTAAAACACCTGATGCTTCTCCTGAGGCCCTTCAATGGCAGCAGGCCTCTCAAGAGCACCATAACCTTTCCTGTGCCTTGGCTCCCTCCCAGTTTCTGTTTCTAGCATTCCTCACCACCTGAATCTTGCCAAATACCAGCCTTTCACAGGCATTTTCACAATGCCAAGCAGCTTATATGGAAAGCTAAATCTTCTTTTGCAGTATCTGGTGATTCAGTTACCTCCTCAAATTATCCAGGTGCAATCATTAGTGCTGTCTCTATTGTTAGTCCCTTTTTCTAATTGCTTTGTTTTACCAATCATTGGCCTTTCTGCTAAACACACAGGTTTCAGAACCCAGTCCTCCTTTTTGAGAATAGACCCTCAGGTTTCATGCTTAGTAGGCTTGTCTGTTGCTTTCATGAAGAAAATTCCTTTTTTTTTTTTTTTTTTTTTCCAAAATAACTTTGCTAATTGTTGTAGATGTCTGAGCTTTATTTGAAAGGACAAGCTCCCTACATGGGAAACTCTGAGCTCAGGGAAATTGGTGGCTTTGCTGATACAAGATGGACTCCTGATGCAGAGCTCCATAGCTTGCAATGCTGTTTATTCAGAAGCAGCTTCCAAGTCTCCAATTACTTTGAAATCATGAGCAAGTATGATGAAACACAGAGAATATGAAATATGCCATATTTTAATTTCCTCTGGGGTTTTTTTTGTTTCCCTTTTGGGGTTTGGTTTGGTTTTACTAAACCCAACAGTGACGCAGATTCCTCATCAGATTTAGTTTGCTTCTGTTGCCTGGGAGCTGGAATAAAAATTTCAGCCATCTGGTCCAGATCATGAACCCTTTGCCCTGATCCCAGATGTCTCAATAAATGCTGTCACCTTGCAGCAGCATTTTTGCAAATAGTGGGCAGGATAAGTGTGCCAGTTTTTTTCTTAGTTTTTTCTCAGTATACAGAGAAAAGCCAGTGATATTAAAATGAACTGCCATTAATTCACTCTGAATTAAAGTTTTCATATTCCTCAGGCTTTTCTACATTTACATCTACAGATGGCAATTGTTTGTTGTTCTGCCGAAGGACATAAATAAAATTTTTATCACCTCATCTTACAGAAATGCATAAAAATTATTGGACAAAAGGTTGTTATTTGCTTTTGGTGGACAGATTCTTCAACAGAGTATTTGAAGACTACCTGGCCTGTGTTTTGTTTTTCTCAGTTTTTTAATAAGGTAACAAAGTGGCTCTGATTTCAAATTATGAGAAGGACAGATATTCTATATCAAACTGTGATATAGAATTTGAACTCCCTTCATCCTGGAGGCTGCACATCAGCTGTGTGGCTGTAATTGTTCCTTTTATGTGTTCCTTCCATGAGGGTAAGGGAAAAATGGAATGAGATCCTTTGAGATTTAAAAACCTTGACAGTGATAAAGACTCACTTTAATAAACAGAGTTTTCCAAACTCTAAGAACTTAGGCAAACAAGCAGTGATGTAAACATCTAATTCAGCAAGAGATCATAATGCTAAAGAGTAAAACAATAGAGGAAGATGGGGAGGATAGGAGGGGAAAAAAAAAAAAAAGTAAAAAAAAAAAAATATGGCTGACCATCAAAAGCAAGTACAAAATTATATTCTTTCCTCCTGATAGCCTAATACAAGACCAATCAAACAAACATCCATAGCTTCATTTTCTGGTTTCAGCAAGTGTATGTGTAGCATGAAAATCACTGCAATGGACATTTTAGCTTGAAGACCAGGGCCTGAAATGATGGCCAATTACTTCTCTTCTTTCACAGCATTCTCCACTCTGTGACAAGAGCAATCCTGCTTGAACATTGCAACTTAGCAGCTCTTCCTTCCAACCTCAGCTGATGAGCCACCCTCCTGAGAAACAGAGACATGTTTTTTTTACCCTGGTCTAGTTTATGGAAAGCTGTAAATAGCTCTTAAGAGTGAAGTTAAGCTTGAATGAGGCAAATAGTGCTGTACTATGTATATGCATTCATGGCACTATCTGTAGGGCCCATTTCAAATTTGTGCTTTATGGCAGAGCTGTAGTTGGTAATGTTGAACTGGAACTAGTTGCAATTAAGAAGTGAATCAACAACACCAAGACTATTCCTTTTAGGTTACTGTCTGACCTATTCACAGACAGATACTGATAAAGCTTAACTAGCCTTTATGTTAGTTTTCCCTGTGGTTGAAACTTTTCTGCAGTATAAGCCCTTTATTTCTAACCTCAATTCTTGTGAAGACAGAGAATAATTTCTTACTTTTCAGATATTTGAAGAATATTGTATTGTCTCCCAAGCTATTCTTGGTTAAATTAACACAATTTTTTCTGTCTTTTCCCACTCAATTTCTAGACGTCTGCCTGTATTTCCTGCTTGAAATCTTCTGGATACTTTCCAATATGTCCATATATTTTCAGAAGTAGGATCATCAGGTCAGGACTGCACCCAAAGCTTTGCAAATGTGGAATACAATGGGAAGACTGTGCAGTATGTTTCCCCAGCCATTCTCTAGATTTCATGTTTTAGCTCATTCCATTTTTCAAAGTATTGTTCTTTTTTGTATGGTGATGTTAATTATTTGTTGTTCTTTATGCTCTGAATACTTCATGGAAGTGTGGCACAGTCAATTGTTCCATTTTGTAAACCTGCGTTCTTGTTTACCACTATTTCCATGTATGGAAATTACTGTTTTCCCTTCACTCATTCAATCTTTTTTTTCTTTTGATTTAGTCCAGCCTGGGTTGGTTTGTTAGTTTTTTTCTCTTGTAGGTAGGGCAGAGGGCGAGAAACACCTTGCACAGTTTTCACAGCTGATATTTTCAATAGTGTCATGGGGTGGGGAGGGAGGTGGAAATCCTTTTTCATAATTTGTTCCTCTCACATGACTACAATAAGTGGCAATTGCTAAGAAATTTACCGCTTGAGGTGAGCCTGGGATGTATAAAGGTCAAGGAATAGGCATACATATGGTCAGCTGTGTCTGTATTGTGGGGCCATAGGCTTTAAGGATGCAGGCTGGCTCTGCCGGGGAGCACACTAATACTTACACACGTGAGGTGGCCAGACCCCATTTCCTTGCTCACACCCATGCCCTAGCCTAGTTAGGGTCTGTTGCAAAGCTAGCTTCAGATCTCTTCAGTGTTTGCTAGTTTACTTGCTGCTGCACTACTGATTTACCATTCAACCTTTCTGATAATGATTATTAAAGAGCTGAACAGCTGTAACCTGAATCCTGGTTTGAGAAGGATAATATTAATCTACAGTGCAACCTCTTTTAAGTAAAGATGTGTTTTGTGCTAGACTATAAAGTCAGCTTGCTACCCACTGCGAGCCAGTGCTGTGTCCTACAGTGTGATGACACCAGATAGCTCACTGCTTTGTTCTTAAATCAATTTAAAGTTTCAACCTCAATTCCCCTGGAAGTGGACTATTACAGGACATGCTTTTTCTTGCATTTTCAGGTGATTTAATATAGTCTGGAGTGACTTGCTGTAATAGTGCACTTAGCAACCATCAGCTATTTTAAATCCCAGAAATAGGTAGTGGGCTATTATAGCCACATCTTCTGTCAATAACTGTCACTCCCACTAAGATCCCATGATAATAATTTAATTTTCATAAAGGACAATGTTAATTCAGCAAACATGCAGAGAAAAGTACAAAAAGTCTAAGCTCAAATGATGAGTGTTAGGACAAACAGGGCTTCATGAGTGGAAAACTAGCATTTATTAAACTCAAAATGTATATTAAACACTATATATATCCTTCATGTTTATAGTCTGAACTCTGAACACAGACATCAAAGTGAGTCTCAAATGTCTGAGCTCATGCATTTAGTCTCATCAAACACATTTTGGAACATTTTGCTTGTGTGTTTTTTTGAAAGTAACAGTACTTGTGAGAAAGATAATTGAGAACTCTGCTGAAACCTTCAGTATTCCATATCTTAGCTACCATAATACCTTATTCATCTGTGAAGTGCATGCAGTTTTTTGTTAGCAATTAATGTATTCAGCAGAATTTTTTCTCTTGTTGAAAAGAAAAGAGCAGGTCTGAACCAGCATGACCAAAATATTTGATCAGGAACAGAAAATAATGGTTCAAATTAACTTGACCTTTTAACTAAAAAATCTTTTGCAACTAGTGGAATATTTAAAACAAGGTTAGCCTGAAAGAGCCTGGTGTCTCCAAGATGATATTTCTTGTTGGTTGTAGTTTCTTTGCACACTTTTGGGGTGCCTTGTCCAAATGCTGCCCCATAGTGGTTGCCAAGATCATAATGTGTCAGAGTGTGCACTTATTTCCCATAATGTCAATGAGTAGTGATGAGCTCTAATTTTACATTTTAGCCTACAAGGCATTTACATCAGACTTGTTGACTTTTGTACCCTGGGATGATGCATACTATGGGCTGTCTCAACATGAATTGAATGTCAACGTCCCTTCACATAACACTGTATAGCTCTCAGTAATGACAGTTTCTCTTATATGTAAACCTATAGTTCTTCTGCTTGCTGTATTCTGCTAGTTCCCTAATGCTTTGTGTTTCTGTGTTTTTAGTTTTTTCCTGTTTTCTTCCTCCCTTCCTACCACAGATCTCATATCTCAAATAGTAAACATTTTAATCTTTTTTTTTAATCCAGGAAAGATCATTTATTCTCTCCTGTTCTAAAAACATAGATCAGATAATTTTGCCTAGTGGTGTTTCATTTAACCCTAACTAGCTTTTCTTGACCTGCTGGATTTAGGTTATTTTAGAAAGTTGATGAGTATCAATGACTTTTTTCCATCACTTGGAATTTTTTGTATCTTGTTATCGCTTTAAATGCTTAATTGTTCTTTCTGTTAATCCTGTATTATTTGTAGTTTGTTTGCTGACTTCAGCTTCAAAGTTCTTGTATCTTGACTTTCTCTGCTGTGCTGAACTAATGTGCTACCATAAGCTGTCTGTTAGCCATGGCTGCAGAGTACAATTAAATCATCTCTTGTCCTCTTTTCTCACAAGATAAATAAATTAGTTCTGTAAGCTGTTGGGAAAAAAAAACAAACAAAAACAAACAAACAAACAAAAAAACCCACCACAACTTTTTTGGACATTTCTGAAAGGGAAGGACGCAGAAAGACTATATAAGGAAAACCCATGCATATAAGATACTTCAGTGGCCAAAAATGGCATGGCTCAGTCTACCACAAATGTAAGAGCATCATCATCCTACATTTTAGTATCCTTCTGCCAAAGGCTTCTTTGTTCATTATGACTGTATAAAAGACAATAGGCAGAGAGATAATGTCACTTCAAAATAGCTGATGTTCATACTTCGAAAGCCTGAATTAGAAGGTATTTTTAATATAATGAGACCATTAGCCACTAGAGGCCCTTCATGTCTAGGGCACTGATTGAGCCAGGATGCTGTAGAATATCCCTCTGGTGTGATTTATTGCACCCAGAGGGGCAATACTGAAATTATTAACCGCCTAACTGACAAGCAACATTCAGAGTATCTGTGATAGGTACCTCTGTCAGGATTTCCTCTCAGCTCCTGTACTATTCAGAAAACACCCTTGATATTAAAGTCTCTTCACTCAGGCATATGTTTCTTTTCATTTCTTTCTTCTTATTTTCTCAGTTACTTAAACTGAAGTTATGGGTGCTGATCTGTTTCTGGTATTAGTGCTCAAGGCACCTTACTTGGAAAGCAGAAAGGGAACCTAGCACCCAGATGGGAGAAGCAGCAGTGGGGCACACAGACAGCACTGCTGTATGTCCCTCCCCACTTCAAACAGAGAAAAGTAAATTAGTTTGGATCTGACACAAAATGGGGACACAAACCTGCAAATATTTATTGTGAGTGCTTAAATGGAAGCATAGTAGTAATTTGATGACTCTGCCCAATTTACTCTTGGGAAAGAGGATTCACAGTGAATTATAATTATTTATGTTATGGCTATGTCAGAGCTTCAATCTGAAGTAGGGTTTTGTTGTACTGGATGCTTTTCAAATAATAACATGTATTGTCAGCATATGATGCTGGTCCAGCTCTCAGCTCTAGAGATGGGATGTACTGAGTAGTAGCTGCCAGAAGAAAAATTATCCTTTGCCCTGTAAAATGACTAGTACATTCTGCAGACCTACTTCCTGCACGCCAGGAGTGATGCCTGGTCACTGGGCCATCATGGCCTATCTCCTCTTTCACAACACACACAAGTGATGATGAGGAAAACCCAGTGTTTCTCAGGTGTTGCCTGGTTGTTGTTTGTTTTTTTCATTTGTTTCTTTGGGGTTTTTTTTGTTTGTTTTCTTGTTTTTTTGTTAGTTGTTTTTGTGGTTTTTTTACTGTGTGTTGCCTCTATGACAATTAGTTATCAATGTTGTGGACTTTAGTCTTGTTATAATATTCATACAGAAATTAAAATAGGCTCCTGACTGGAGAACACATGACTTTTCAAGATGGTAGTTAAGTGAGAGAGGAGTTATTTCAAATGACTCAAACCTTGCTCTGGATCAAAATAACCCTTTGAAATAGCCTAGTAATACTTGGAAAGTCTGGTAAAATCAGAAGAGCCCTTGAGCTATTAAAACCAACAATAAGAAGCAGAAGAGATAAGTGTTATTGGGCATGCCATAACCTATGAAGGATGAAGTAACTTCTCACTGTGCTAACACTACCACAAAAAAAAGGCAGATCTGTGGAAGGACACTAAACTTCAGTAGGACAAGAAACACATTACTCAGTAACACTATAAAAAGTTGTTCCGAGTCTACAATCCTGTTTGGGGTGGACAGCTTGTGAGTTGTAAACAGCATAATTAATATGGAGGGCCTCTTAGAGATTACCAGCTTTAGAGCTTTATAACAAACAAGCAAACTGTTCTGTGATGGAGATGTGCCCACCTTTTTGTTTTCTTTAGTCTATATTCCTTCTTTATGCTTTTCAAGGGAATATTTTAATAAGAGCCTTTTCTTGTACTTGGCTTTTAATGTCACACAAGGTAATGGTTTATTAGTAAGGAAGGTAAAATATTTTCTACTTTTTCAGGACACAATGGTAGGAAAATATAGAAGCAGAAAAATTAATTTCCCCAGCAATACCCACCAGTTGAACAGAAAGCAGATTGCAAGGGGTAAGGCACAACTGTGAGCGGGAAAAAGCTGAAAAGAGGCTTTTGCTATATTAAACTTCTTAAAGGTGGAAGTGGAAAACATGCATGATGGAGACCTTCCTTAATCCTTCTTTTCCTCTTCATTTATTATCCTTCCCTTTACATACATGAAGTTGTGAAGGGCAAAGGAAAACATTTATAAAGTGTCTGAGCTGCTCTCCACTTTTTCTTCCAGACAAGCGTATCAGGGCTTATCTGGAGAGCATGAAAGACTTGTAGGGCTACCAGCACATCTGCCTCAGCCTTGCCAGATGGCCCAGAGCCCTTTGGTGCTCAGTGCAGGCACTGTGGCTCATCAACTTTAGTGACCAGGCACAGCATGCCCTGCCTGTAAAGCACAAAATGAGCTGGGAAAAGTTGGTGCCTGGTGCAAGCAGATCCTCAGGGAGGTACTGAAGTTCATAACACAATGAAGGCAGGAGTAGCTTTGGCCTTTATTCCTCACTTTATCTAGCTTTGACCTTTGGAGTGATGTTTTCCCAGAAAATCAAGTCTGTGTCTTACATCTTCTGGGATTTTCCACTGCAGTCAGACACTGTGCTGTGGAAGGAAGCCTGAGATACTTGTCTTCAACTCTGTCTATCAAGGTCCTTATGGCCCTGTTCTGAGTGTGTCTGTGTAAGTCTAGGCCAGGGAAGAATAAGTACAGCATAAGGGTGTTTGAGATCTTGGGAAAATCTCCTTTTTTCTACCCCTGATGAGACCTAAGACAGAGGTGACCAGTATCTCACATAACTCTTGAGTGCAAAAGAGTCATTATGAAGCCACCATGGACAAAAGGAGAGAGCCAAGATTGATCTTGTGGGAAGATAAGTCTATACAGAGATCCAGTGTTTTCATGGACTTCAGTTCTATTAGATCAGTTTGTACAAAAAAAAATATATAGGAATCGTTACAATATCAAACTCATGGAATGACGACCAGAAAACATGATTATGTGTCAAGTACCCAAAATTACAACATTAAGGTTGTTTGTGCAATATAATTTGATCTCCTTTTGGGGCTGCATTTATTATAATTTTCTCAATTTCAGATTGTATGTGGATTTTCCACTCTCTTTACATAGGCAACACTCAAGTAATGACCTTAAATTTAATATTTATTGCCTACAAACTAGTGTCTGCTGGTTTTCAATAGCTCTTGTCAACATATGTACCTGAGAAACCTTTTCTTAAAATAAATAAATAAATAAATAAATAAAATTAATAATAGTAATAGTAATAGTAATAGTAATAGTAATAGTAATAATAATAATAATAATAATAATAATAATAATAATAATAATAATAATAATAATAATAATAATAATAATAATAATACTGCTGGTAGAGTTTAGTAATTCCCATTTTATAGTTGGTAACAGAAAAATTTAGATAAGAAGTTAGTAATTTCTTTTTTCTTGTTTGTTTTGTATTCTCAATCCTAGATTTCCTAGATGTAACTTACAGAAAAGTAACATTACTCTATATGCTCAGAGTCCTATTCTTGTGACCTGGACAGTTTAATCTAGTTTCAGTGCTGTTATTAGACAGCATTCAGCTTTGATGAAATCAAAGTGTCAGTGGAATACACTGGGTTTTCAACTACATTTTCAATAGGTAAGTGTAACCTTATTTTGAGATATTTTCTGCCCACAGAAATGGAAAATTTTAGCACAATTTCACAAAAATTAGAAGCTGCTGACAGCTGTCTTGCCATGGTGTGCGGGGGTAAGCTGTCAGTCTCATTTACTAGAAGTGCAGGGCTTTCTGTGGAGCAAAGTGAGGATAGCTTTTTTACTTCTCACTTAATTTTCATTAGTTTTTTGCCATTGTAAAGGAAAAATAAAAACAAAGAGGAAAAAAAAAAGAAGTAATTTAAAGGGTCTGATAATAAAATAGTGTTCACTCTCTACCATAACCTTTCCAGAGCTTTTCTGGGTAACTCACGCTTTAGACTTTATACCTTTTGCAAAATCATGACTGTTGGAAGGAAGGAATCAAAAGGCTTTTACTTACAAGGTCTCAGTCTTTTATATCTTCAGATTGCTACAGCTGCTAGAACTAACTTGAGCAACTCATGTCAGGCAACTTATGTCTGATATTTAAGGCACTTTTTTAAAAAGCAATTTTTATTACTTACATACACTTTCATGCAGTGCTTGAATGTATCCAAGTTAACAGTTACTGAGAATGGCTTGATACACAACTATATTCCTGTGTTCAGTAACAATAACATTTTGCCTAATCTTTGTTGGTAAAAGTATAATTTTAATGGAACAAATTTTTAAGAGACATATTTAATGAACAATAAAAAAAAGTAGTGCAAAGTCCCTAATGACGAACAATACCTGTTAAGTAAATGAACTTGTGTTTGCTGTTGCCAGGATGCAAGCTGGAATAAAAACAACAGCCAGGTTTCAAACATTGTATGTATGGAAAGAGTTGGTTTTAAATTCTTTTAGTGAAATTAATATAAGAATCTTCTTAGAATATATTGTAATTGTTTAAACATTTTGGCTTGTTAAAATTACAGATTCTAGAGTGGTTTTGTTTTGTAAGCAAATTCCTCCACTTAAATGAGCAATTCTTGATCAGCATAAGGAAAAAAATTGGATTATGCACATGGAAGAGAGCTGATCAATCTTTAACTTTCAATTTTTTTATGTTTGCAGACCACATCATCTTTATTTAATGAGTGGCCAGGTTACCTTGCAGGGATTTTAAGCCTGCTGTTAATTAGGCTTTTCTAAAGAAACCCTTTTCCAAATGAAGCAGTTTAGATATCCTTCAGGTTGAAAATTATGGACTGTTTTCCTGCTAGGTAAATTTTGAGCTATAAAGTGTTTTATGTCCTGTCATGTGATGTTTGTCCTGAACTATTTTTGCTGAGTATTTCTGAGAAAATGGTACACATACAATTAATTGAATGCATTAGCTTGTAATAAATATCAGCTAAAGAAATTAAGAGCGTTATTTCAGGTAGCAGGCAGAGTTGCTGAATCTGATTTTCTGTTCCTTCAAATTCTGTATGACAGATTGAGCAAGTCACCTGGAGTGGGCTACACTTGCAAGTACTGGCATAAATGAGCACATACTGTGCAAAGCTACAACAAAATACCAGTGTTTACTGCTGAATGAGATCACATCAGATGCAGGTGTTTAGCCACTTTCAAGATGGACTTTTAGAACTTTTGATGGGTAAGAGATATTTTTCAAAACCTAACTGCTGTAAAACTGGATGTCCATAGTAGAGCAAAAGAGCAGCTTTCTAGTTTATTTTGCACCCTGGTTTAACTTCTTGCTTACTTACCTTAGAGGGCTGGGAAATTAGGGATCGTAACAGGACTTTCAAGACAGGCAGGTAATTCTAGACTATTCGCACATACTGGAAGCACTGATCTGAAACTCAAGTGCAATCCTTGAATGAATTGTCAAAGGGGAAAAGTCCACTTAAGAAAGTGTTAATTGCAAATGTTATCAAATAGCAGCTGGCACATGAAAAAGGAAGGAATGGCATTTCAGGACAACAGCAGTATATTATCCTGAAAAAAAACAAACAACTTTCCTCAGAAGGTGCAAGATCTTACAATCTATGTACCTTGCTGGATTCCTAATATATCCATATAGATAAGCTACTCTTTGATCTGATAAAGCAATTTGCACGAATTAGTCTGTTCATTTTGCCCCTCCCTCTGTCATGGATTTTCTGGACTTTCTTGCTGTTAAAAATTATTCAGAAGTTTTCCTGCATTTCACATCTTTGGATGCTGTGGCTAATTCAGCCACAAGCCTGGGAGGGTTACAAAGGGCACAAGCGAGGGCAGAATCAAAGACTCTCAGATCTGAAGCTCAGCCAGGAGGGAAGTGAACCTGTGCCAGGGTCTGTGGTCAGATGAAAATTGAGGGAAGAAAGTAGTAAATATGGAGAACAGAGATGTGTCTGTGTTGAAGGTCAAGCTGCAAGGGCGAGAATCCGTGTTTCAATTAAGAAAATAAGAGAAAATCAAGAAATTAAAAAGAAAAAAGATAGCATGGACTAGGAAAGATTAGCATTTTTTATGCTATTAGATTTATTGTAAGGAGGAAATTGAGGTTTTTTAAAAGATTAATAAAAGGTGTATTTAAGTTTAATTCTAAAATTATTCCAAATTCAGAAAACATCCACTACCTCCCCTGAAGGTCAGGCACATATGACAGTAGGAAGATTACATCTGTTGAGGTTAGCAGAACTAAAAATAAGAAAGGGTATCAGTGTATGAAGGAGAGATACTGCATTAATATGGTCAGCCCTGAGAAATGGAAGGAGTGACTGTGGTCAGTGAAATCTGGACTTTAATAGTTATTTAATTCAGTGCCTTACAAAAACTTTATAGAACACTTATTTAAAAACACCTCAGAAAAGAGCACTGTTAAATGAAAGGAAGCTGGCTGCATGTCTCTAAACTGACAATGGTGACAAAAACAGCCAGATGAGGGTGGGATGCATATGGGGGAGTGTCAAAAGTACTCTCCTCTGAGTCTGTTATGCCAACCTGAATTTCAGTGCTTTATTAGCGATTAATCCAAAAGATGGAGTGAAGTTTTTAGCAAGTACTGTACTGGCAATACTCACTCTGAACATTTAACTTCCCTTAAGAAACAAATAAATAATCTCAGAAACATTTTCTAATAGATTTCTGAGAAATTAATCTCCTAACTAAAGATTTATTAGAAGCGTAATTACTCACAAAGGAGAAAGGAGATACCAGGCCACCTGCAAGAAGAGAGATAGGTATCAGGTTCCTGGCAAAACTAGACAGTTAAAGACAAATTAAGAAAAGCAAATACCCAGCCAGTATGGCCTTAGCTAATGTGTTAAAAGTTTTTGCCCAGTTTAGGGTTTATTGTAGGTTTTTTCCTGTACACATGAGGTTTCTGTGTTGAGATTCCTTTTTTTGGTCCCTTTTAGCTACAGCAGCATAGCTATCAGAAAGGATAGTTCACTGCCAGTTTGGTGACAGGGCATGAAAATATACACAAGACTGAGAACTCTTAAAATTGCATAAAATCTGAGGGCTGAATTTAATGATCTGATGAAAAATCATGATTATGTGAAACATCTACGATTAAGAACTTCAGGTGAAATGTCATCACACCAAAGAGATCAGAAGATGCAAGTGGTACCAATGTCCACCCCTCTGATTTCCACCAGGCTCTATAGAGTGGGATGGAGGGGTGAGGTAATGCTTAGGGCTTTCTATTACCCAATTGGGAACTACTGTTGCAAGAAGGAAAGTTAAGAAAAGCTGCCTGAATGTGTGTTTAAAATGTGGTTTGGTGTCACAGAACTAATATTAATATTTTCATTACCTCATAATTAAGAAGTCTGAGTAACAGAATCAGGAAACATTCTTAAGTTAATATTGGGGAATATTCCAAAGAAGAAAGTAACTTGAGTAATTGGAAGTAATATATTACAAGAAAGGGGTGCAAAAGGTAAAAAGCTGTTGATGGCCATACTTAATTGTCATCAGACCTAAGTACTTTGAGGGTATATTTTCATAGAATCATAGAAAGGTTTGGGTTGGAAGGGACTTTAAAGATCATCTAGTTCTAATACCCTGTCAAGGGCAGAGACACCTGCCACTAGACAAAGTTGCTCAAAGCCCTGTCCAGGCTGGTCTTGAACTCTTCCAGGGATGGGGCATCCACACCTTCCCTGAGCAACATGTTTCAGTGTCTCACCACCCTCACAGAGGAGAATTTCTTCCTAATGTCTAATCTAAATCTCCCGTCTTCCAGTTTCAAACCATTACCCCTTGTCCTATCACTACCTGCCTTTATAAAATGCCCCTCCCCAGATTTCTGCAGCCCTCTGTAGGTACTGGAAGGCCACTACAAGGTCTCCCTGGAGCATTCTCTTCTCTAGGCTGAACAACCCCAACTCTCCCAGCCTATCTTCATGTGAAGGTGCTCCTACATAGGAGAGGTTTCAAGCAAAGAACATCTGTTGAGCAGCTAAAATGCAGTGAACAGTACCAATGTAATTAAAATGGTTTTGGAGACACTAGGCTTTGGTTTAGTAAGTGTTTAATTTGAAGCAATGCAAACAAGTTGGATAATGAGATTGAGTCAACTATAATCAGAGACTATCGGGAGGGTTTATTTTCCTTTCTGTGCATTTGGGGATTTGTATGCAGTAGTTCACTCTTGAAGCCACAGAAGGAGTTAGATATGGAGAGTGAATCCCTTGTGAAACAGATCCCTGTGGCTTTAAAGGGCAAATATCTTAAGCAGAAAAGAGTTACTTCTGTAAAATTATTCTGTAATGCTGATTAGAAGTAAAAGAAAATAAATCCTTAGGCATTTCCAAACATGCTGTTTGATAGCAAAGTCATGCTTATTTCATGGAAACTAGTGGAAAAAACTATTCACGTTTATGGACCTGAAATTCATTGAAGGTCTCAAACACTTCAGTTGCACATCTGAAATAATCCTTGCACTAGTTCAAAATTCCATATGCTTTTTAAGACAATGATCTTGCAAGCATAGGGAACTGAGGCATATGAAAAAATGAAAGGACCATTTACTCTAAAGGCATCTTTGCAGCCACAAACATTGATGATGAAATAGCCTTTGCTGAACAAAGAGCAAGCAAATAGGGTGAGGAAACAGTGAAAATTATTTTTAAAGTCCCAGTTAGCTTAGTCTTAAAAGTGAAAAGTCATTGCTCCATTTAAATAATGGAGACTAACCCCCACAAAGATACAGTCAACATGCAAAATTGCAAACCTTTGGATATTCTGTTCAACTGCACAATCTGAACCAGTTAAGGCTTAACTTATACAAGCCAACCATAGAATAGTTTGGGCTGCAAGGGATCTTTAAGGGTCATCTAATCCAAACACCCAGGAATGAACTGGGCCATATTCAACTAGACCAGGTTGCTCAGAGCCCCATCCAACTTGACCCTAAATGTTCAAGGGGTGGGGCATCTACCACCTCTCTGGGCAACCTGTTCCAGTGTTTCAATTCTATATAGCTAAGCCTAAATAGCTTAGCCTATATAAACTAAGCATTCCCTCAGCTTATACACACAGAATTCTTTGAGTGGGAAGGTGCAAACAAAGCAAAAAGTTCAAGTCAGGTCTGAAAATTAGTGTTAAACAGAACTTGAACATTTAGTTCAGGATCCTGTGAAGAAGAAATAGAAGGAAGTCAATCAATGAAGGATAATAATATTAAAATAATAGATTTATAATTTTTTTTCCTTCAGTTTCTGGAGGAGAAATGTTCAGCCAGGGACATTTTGTAATGGCATAAATTATATCTGTTGACACAAGCCAAGAACTTAGTTTAGCTGCTTAATATTGTCTTTTTCACTGCTCCAACAAATTTCCCTTTGTCAATTACCAGAGGGTCCACTAAAAGAGATATAGTATGTCCAGGTGAGTGGCAGCCATCGAATGCACAGTACAGATTACTTAAATACATTTGCTGGACATAATTACATGTTAGAAGTAAATTCTGATTGTTCAGGGGTAAATTATGGATCATGTAGTCATGACCTTCATTGGTAGTTTGGTGACAGTTAACGTAATGTAGATTCAGATAAATATCTCACAGAATTCAAGAACAGTAATATTAAGCTACTGCCTCTTTTCCTGCTGGGTAGGAGCTTTTAAAGAGAGGCAGCACACAGGATCTAGCACTGCCTACTTGCAATTTTATTTGTACATAAGGAGCTCTATGCTGTTGACACTGTTTTTCTGGAGAAAGTCTTTGAAAGGGGACTTACCAGCTTTTCCAACAATCATTTGAAAGTAAACACAAATGTTTTGTTAGCAAATGCAGAAAGAGATGGTAAAGAAAATACAGTAATAAGAGAGCAAACTGAAAGAGCTGTATCATGACATTAGCCAGCCCAGATGTGACATTGGCCTTTACTGGGGTTCTGGCAAACAGCTGGAAGGAAGGGAATCTGAAGGATAAAGACTGCATTTTAAAGTACCCTAAAGAAACTCAGTCATCCCGCAATCCCTCCGTGAAGCTCAAATAATCATCAACCTCCCTTTTTCAAAACAAGTAAGTTTTATATTAAAAAAAAATACTGTTAGCACTTGCATGTTTATCCCAGTGTCAAGTCTTGACTCTAGTCCAAAGTGAAAACCCCTTTCTTTAATCATCTATAATTACAATCTTAGTCAAAATTATTCTAGAATAAAGGAAGCAGATGTATTATTTGTGTAATCAGTAATTAAACATTTGCTTGCCTTAAATTGAAGTCAACATAAATTACACATAGCTAACATTGTACAATTTATCAAAAATGTTAACTAATAAATAGGAAATATCCTATAATACCTACACATTTATTTTGAAAGATATTGCTGACTTGATGCTAACTGCAAACAACATTTTATTAAACTAATATAAACATTAATTTAAGTTATTACCTTGAAACACATCTTTCATGCATGCCTTCTGTGTGTGCAAGAGAAGATTTTTCATATTTGGGATATACAAGATACCTGTATTATTAGGTATGAACAGTTAAATGTTATTGTCTTTGATATGAGAATGGATGCAACTGTCTACTGCAGAATAAATACAGCACAGCTACTAGTATTGTATCTGCAACACAGATATGCAATATGAATGTAAATTAAAACCTCCACTGTGTCTGTTTAAAATAATATATGTGTGATCTACATGTAATTCAAGTTAGCACAGAGAAAAATCTCCCAGACTGAAGATGCCTTCAGAACTTGATTCTGAGTTCTCAGTTTTTTTACGAAGAAACAAGTGAAGGTCATTCTAGGAGAAATAATGCAGAGAAAATCGTGAGGAAAGCTTAGAGACCATAGCAGGAGTCTAACATCATATAGGTCAAAGCTGCTGGAGAACAGTAGTCACTCTTTCTTCCTTTGCCAACTGTGTTGCATTAGTGAGTGTCCTTTATTACCAGAAGCATTGAACAGGATTACCTACATTATTGCTATAGACTACATATTTAAACCCTGGAGTGCAGAGCTAGGGACCTGGGAAAAGCAGACTACTACAGATAGCTGAAACCTGCAGGAGCAAAATAAGTGCAAGGTGGGTAACCAGATTTGTTCTCTTCTGGAAAATTGTTGTGAAGTAGAGGATACTAATATAAGTATTTGGGTTTTAATCTGGGATGGTTTTACTTACAATGTGTGCCACATACAAATTATGTTTGTTCTCAGCATTAGCAGTTTTGGTTTTTGTTGTTGTTTTGATTGATTTTGTTTTGTTTTCAGAAAGTATCAAAGATTCTTTTAAAGAAGAATACTGGGGTCATGAAAACTTAACAAGATCTCTTCCCTGTTCCATCACTATGTGCAAAGGGCTTACCAGACTCTCACAGTAATGTTTCTTTCCTTTCTGGTAACAATTTTCGAAGATGTTGTCTGAGCAGCCAGGGATCAGGTTAGGAAAACTAAAGCCCAGATATAATTCAGTCTGGCCAGGGATTGTTACCTTAATCAAGGGTAACAAGAAAAGCTTCTACAGGTACGTCAGTGATCAAAAGAAGACTAGGGAAAATGCGGGCCCTTTCCAGAAGGAAACAGGAGACCTGGTCATGTGGCATATGTTGGTGCTGAGCTGAGGTGACTTTTTTTGTCCTCAATAGCAAGGGCTTGGGCTACAACACCCAAGTGGTGGAAGGCAAAGGCAGGCACTGGGAGAAGGAAGATCTGTACACTGTAGGAGAAGAGCAGGTCCAAGACCATCCAAAGAACCTGAAAATGCTCATGTTCATAGGACCTGATGAGATTCATCTGCAGCTCCTAAGGGAACCAGCAAACGAAGTTGCAAAGCCACTTTCCATCATATTTGAGAAGTCATAGCAGCCTGGAGAAGTTCCCACTGACTGGAAAAGGGGAAACACAACCCTCCATTTTCAAAAATGGAAAACCCAGGGAACTACAGGCCAGTCAGTCTCAACTCCGTGTGGTACAAGGTCCTCTGGAAGGCATATGGAAAACGTGAAGGTGTTACTGGCAACCAGCATGGCTTCACCAAGGAAAAATCATGCCTGACAATTTGTGGCCTTTTTAATGGGGCCACAGCATCGATGAACAAGGGAAGAACAACTGATATCATCTACCTTGACTTGTGCAAAGCATTCAACACAGTCCTGCACAAAATCCTGGTCTCTAAATTGGAAATACATGGATTTGATTAATGAACCATTAGGTGGATAAGGAATTGGCTGGATGGTCACACTCACAGAGTCGTGGTCAATGGCTTGATGTCCAAGTGGAGACCAGTGATGTGTGGGATGGACCCTCAAGGGTTGGTACTGGGACCCATGTTATTTAACAGATTTGTCAGTGACACGGACGGTGGAATTGAGTGCACCTTCACCAAGTTTGCTGATGACACCAAGCTGTGTGGTGAGGTCAACACATTGGAGGGAAGAGAGGCCATCCAGAGGGACTGTGACAGGCTTGAGAACTGGATCCATGCAAACCACATGAGGTCCACCAATGCTAAGTGCAAGGTCCTGAACCTGGGTCAGAGCAATCCCAAGCATAATTACAGCCTGGGCTAAGAATGGATTGAGAACGGCCTTGAGGAGAAGGACTTGAAGGTGTTAGTTGATGAAAATCTCAGCATGATCTCTAAGGTGCCTTCCAACCCAAACCATTTTCAGATTCTATTATTTCCCTGTCGCCCGTCTCCAGTCACAAAGGCAAATATAATCGTTTTTTGCATAAAGTCATTGCAAAAATTCATTTTCTCCTGAGAGTCCAGAATCATATGAATTTCTGCTGCCTTGGTTGCTCATGTTATTGACATGTTAGTGTTTTTCACTCTCGTTTTCAGAGCTTTGGCACTGTAGCATTGTGCTTTCTGAGTTGTGGAGGCAGCTCAAGTACACTTCTTGAAATTCTTCCCTATGACAACCCTCTGTCTCTTGGTAAATACTGTTGCTGCACATCAAATAGAATATGCAGCAATATTTTACTGAAGAATAGGAGCAGTACAACCTCTTTGATAAATCTTGACTCTAAAGCCAGGGAATCCAGCTTCTTGAATGCTATGTGGCATGGATGAATGTTTTGATTGCTACATCTGCTTTTCTGTTGTACAACTGAAGCTCCTGCTGGCTTTTGTCTTCACTTTTTGAAGCATTGCTTTTAGAAATCAACATTATATTTGTTACCTGTGTAAAAATAAGTGTTTGTGCTGTGAAACTCTTCCTGTTTGAGAAGGATAAGCTGCAAAATCTGTAAGCACCCATGATAAAACACAAATGGAAGCAGTTCTCAGGCAGAAAAAATGGTTCAACATTTTCATTATTCCCAGAATAAATGAAATAAAATGTATAAAAATGCATAGAAAATTAATTTTCTGCTTAGTCACACTTCCAGCTTTTTTATATTTGACATTTCAAAGAAAATATATTGATTTGACATCAAGCATGTACCTTTAGCTAAAAAAAGGCTATCCAGGCATGACTGGTGACTTTTTTCTTCAGCTCAGTTCAAAGGAAGTCTTTGCCTTGTCTTCTTGCAAGCTACTAGATCTCAGAGTTATGACGCCAAAAGATTAATGCATGAAAGATACAGTATGTGGTTCTCCATTTAACACATTTTTATCCCTCTTTACTGATGAGTGACACTGCAGCTCTGGCCACCCTAAAAATATATATTTGAACAGTAGAGGTCTTTATGTAATGCTTTGTTTACATGTCCTTAACCAGAATGTTCACTGTCGTTGTTCGCTGAGGGAGCTTGTCATATATTTTAGTAGCTGACATAGGGCTGGAATGATCTGGAACACTGGATGAATACAAAGAGGTTCACATTACTGCAGTACATATGTTTTTACTTACCAGGCTGAAGGGTGAGTAATTATGTTGGCAATCTTAGTGACAAAAGAGATTAACAACCACAAATCTACATTTCATATTCTTGAAACTAGAGCCATATGACCTTGCTTTGTATTTCTAACCAGATAAGAATAATAATGTTCTAAAATATGAAGAAGCAGATAACAGCTTAAAGTAAATCTTTCCGTATGAGTGTACCTATTCAAAGAACATAAAGAATGTTTCATAAAGTAGAAGAAATACTGAACAGGAATCATCAGGCCCTGCTGAAAACTAACCAGAATACCTCAATGAATAATTCTGGAACTGTGTATGCCATAGAGTTTTGTTTTCTTTCTGCTGTGCAAAGCTAGTAGCAACACTTGGAGAAATAATTAAAAAAACCCAAGATTTTCTAGAACCTTGCATTTTCCTGAAGGAATATTTTTTAATTAAGTTATTTGAACTGGCAAAATACCATCTGAAAAACTAGCCCAGAGAATGTTAGCATACTCAAAGAAAGATTAAAATTTGTTGCTAGCACAACATTAATGCTCATTCAATACAGTTAACAGAAACATAGGAACAAACTTCTCATAGTATAGAGTTTCAACTGTAGAATTAATTTATTTGCTTCAGAAATTGTACAGATAGATGATGCTTCAGGAATAATTGTTTGCTTATCTTTTATTATTCTTACTAGTATTTTTATTTTTTTTTGTAAGTCTCTCTCTTTTACTGAATCATATTCAGCACCATTTTCAAAGAAAATAATCTTACGTATTTCCTCAAGATCTTTTCTATTGTTTTTTTTTCTCTCCCTCAACTGTTGATTTTCCCTCTCCAACACCCCCTAAACTGGGAACAATTAAGATGAGATAACAACTTTACCTTATTTTACAGAAAAGGAAATTGAGACAATGAAAATTTCTTAAAGCCACACAATGAATCAGTGGTAAATGCAGAATTCAAACTCACCTTCCAGAACATGTGGCTTGGCATTTTGATTGCACTTGTGTGAACTAGATATGTATGCAGATTAGACTGCATTTAGGCATCCTAAAAATGAGGAACCTGGAAGCTGACAGTTTCATTGCAGCATGGCAGTGCAAGGGATCCTTCTGTGAGAACTGCCCATTATTCCTCCTTGCTAGAGGTTGGTACTGCAAGGGAATAGCTAATGTATTTACCGTGTGTGAGTGCCCACCATCAACTCCTGTCAGAAACTGGGCAGCTCCAGGCAAAATCCGGAAATGACACAATGGTTTCTGTAGTGAATATCTAACTGTGGACTTGGGCCTGCTGCTAATATTTTGCTAAGTACCTTATGCAGAGTCATGAAGATAGAACAGGATTTGTCTGCCAAACATAAATCTACCATATCCCATCTTTATCTATCTGCCTTTATGGTCTTGCTTTCTGCATATTTTGCAGGTTTCAGAGCATTTGGGGCAGACTATGTAAACAGGAAGGATTTCCTTCCTGATGAATCACTCCACATGTTCAGTCCTACGTGACAAATGAGCATACTCCTAGGACTGACAGGCAAAATGAGCTAAACTATTTTCCTACGGCTGAACCTGCCCTTAGGTTTAGATGTTCACGTTCAGTTATTATTTTGGTGAGTTGTACCCTTTTGCGGTTAGCAAAAGGAAATTAAGGAAACAGACATTCAAAATACGGGCATATTCACATGGGACAGAATCCCCCAACGCTTTTTCCATACAGATTAAGAAACAGTTGCAGATAACAGATATAGGACGGGATTATTTCTCTGAAGTAGATAAACTCTCCTTTAATAGAAAATAATGGTGACCTAATGCTAGAGGCTATTGTCAGCTCCATAGCATTATAATGTACTGTGTGTATACCAAGGAAGATGGTGAAGTGTGGAAGTATTTAACTTGGAAATAAGGAATACAACAGAGGCAGACAATATGTCATTAATCACACAGGAATCTGCTGACCATTCAACAGCTCCACTCTGGTGAAAAAATTGCTGGTTTCTTTTAGAGACTCCAAATGATGCTTATGAAATGTATGTGACATTTAATTCCAAGTTTGGGCTCCTTCCTTGGTTTTGAAACTCACCCTAAGAGCCCAGGCCTGAGAGGAGGTGGCTGCCTCCAACTGAAAGCTAATGAGATCTACAGGGGATCAGCATCTCACAGAATTACATCTTCACAGTTAAGCTCCAGAGGTTTATTCTTCATCTCCCTGATGAAACAGGACTGATGTCTGAGTAGGCCTGATGACTGGTGTTTTAAGTACCTATGCAGAATAGAAAATCAAATACTGATTATTTTTCTTCCTGAGTCATGCATAGCTAAGGGACCCAAAAATAGTTACTAGGTTGCTTCCTGCCACAACAGCCTCTTCTAACACAGCTGCAGAGTATTCATGGGAAGTACTTGATAAAATCACCATGATATCATTAGCAGCAACTCTGTTTCTAAGGTGAAATGCTTACTAGATGAGGAAAATCAAGCTAAAGTAAATTATATTAGAGCTAGATCTTAATATATTCATTTCCTCATTAATTTTTACATATTTTTTTTTAAATATGCAATACGAATTCTTTTAACTAAATATGTCTTCACCTTTTTTCTTTTTTACTTTAGTCTATACTTACTGTGCAGAAACTTTCAAAGAAAACCTAGTGAACAACAGAAGGACTAGTGACTGCAGCAACATCTGTTACCATAATTTTCATTAATTATTGGAAGCTTTAGGCTAACTTCATACTGAGGAAAAACAGACAAGTCAGATGCAAAATGAATGAACACAACACCACTAGAAGTCTCATTGACTGTGTGTGCATCTGATAAAATCAGTAGGATTATTTTATGAACCAACCAATCTTTCAGCAAGGCTAGAAAAAAAATAATCAGCCTGCCTGGTCTGAGAGCTTAAATCCTATTGTTTATGCTTGCTGCTTCCTCTGGCTGTTCTGCAGAACTTAATACAGCTGAATTCATTACACTGCATTTGCTGCCATACTGTTTTAACAACTATTTTGACAGTGCACAAATTATTTGACAGGAGTAATTGCATGAAAATCTCTACCAAAGTAGTAGTGCCAGAATCCCTCTCTCTAGGTCATCCAAATGATCTGAGTTGTTGTCAACATGAAGCCATCAATGTAATCCAATGACCATCCAGAAGTGTTACATGGTATATCATGGATTTGACAAAATTCTATATTGTTTGCCATGTTTAAGAATTTCCATGATTGATAAAATCTAATGCATGCTCTCTTCTCCCATCAGAGCTTCCTTTTGTCTAGGATGGATCTTGTGATTAATGGTATAGAAACGCACTGACAGTAAAAGAACCATTCTTCTGATATACAGAAAGCTTACGATGATGACATTTCACCATTAATAGAAAGCCTGTTGCACAAGCATTGCATAAGCAATATGTTTTATCTGCCATTTAGGTGCATTCTTTCCTTTGATGATGCATCCACGGCTACAAGTATCTATACAGATGTATGCACAATTCCAAGCATGGGATTTTGTTCCATAATTTCTAAAAGCATTACAACCAATCCATCATAATGTATATATACTGCTTTAGTCTTCCACTTAAATGGTATGCAGACTCTGAATGTAAAGCCCTTACTGAAGGAACAGCTGAGCAGACATTTTCAAGATTTTTAAAGTTACACATTCTACCAAAAAACTGTGCTGGAAGACTTAAAGCATTATCACCTTCAGCTCCAGGAAACAGTTTGTCCCTTGCCTGCAGAGGTCACTGGACATGCAGAGGCACTGTGATGCGGATGCTCAGATTAGGTGGTGACAGGAGTCAAGGGTAAGAGGCTTCAGCCACAGGACATAACAAAGGGAGATGGCTTCAAAGGGAGAGGTATTAAACATCTGTTTGATCTCCACAGATTCAGGTGAGCTTGCTGCAGACAAGACAGTGTGCTACGCAATAGGACACAAAAAAACCACAATGCAAGTTTTCCCTTTTCTGTATGTCACCAAAACCATTGCATGTAGAATATGAGGGTGCAGGAAATGTGATGGCTTATCTGGTGCTGTGACCCAGTAGCCATGGCAACAACAGCGCAAAGACAGATTACCCCAGTGTTCATTTCCATCAGCTGTAGTGATTTACGCTGGTGCTTTATCCACAAAATGAAAAGCTGCATTTCAGTTCTGTGTTACAATTTTAGTGGTTGCAAAGTTTAACAGGGAAGAGACTAACAGTATCTTCTATTTTGAGAATCAGAGGAAGAAAAAAAAAAATCACTGACAGGAACCATTTATTTGTCTTTTATTGTAATGCAGACCTGTCAAGTCTTATGTGATGAGCATCAGACTTGCTCTTTTAGCCAACGCTCTCTCATTCCCCACTGTGGCATATCCAGTTCATGCATCAGTAGCGTGCTGTCGTGAAGGCTGACATGTGAGTCTCATCTGTTGGGATTTTAAGGACTTGCAGAACCTGGCAAGGTCACAAAACGAAGCATCTATACAGCAGTGCAACCACCTCCACAGTTCACCCCGTGGCAAGATTCTATGTAGTTTATCTGTATTCTAGCCTGACAAGAAGTCCCCACAGAATTTTTTTCAAGGGATACGTTTATGGGATCTGTGCTTGAGACAGAAATTGTCTTGTTTCAGTGCCACATCTGTTCACAACAGAATTTCTGGTTTCATTTCAGAACAGTATTTTGTTAATTTATGCTTGCCTACTTGATAGAATAATGCTTAAAACGATCATTGGAAAGGAACATTCCTGCAATCTCTCATCAACATTTTCTTCTTCTCTACATTTCTTGTTTACCTCATCAAATATAAGAATCCCCTACTTATTTTATTTTCACCTGAGTCAGGGTGAACAACCTTTATTGCTTAATGAAAGACTCATGAGTCTCTTTTTTTTTGTCTTTTTTCTGCATCCAAAGTCCAATCCCTGGATACGTCAAACAGTATGCAGGAATAAAAGAAATACTGTGTTCCAAAAGTTCAGGAGAAAAAAGAAAGCTATTTGACATTAAGGAAGATAATATGATATAAAACATCTAAAATATGTATAGGTATTTCAAAATGGCTGGCATCTTCTACCTAGTGAGAACCTCTATTTTCTTAGGTCAAAACTGAAAGGATTTGTATTTCATTCTGAAAAATACAAAAGAGGAACAATGGTCATTAGTTAAGTCTCTTTGCCTTACTATTCTCCTTCTTAAATGAGGCTTCTGCTTCTGAATGCTACTTGTTCATTTTACAGCATGGCTTACACTTTTGAAGTTTTTTAAAGCACAGGAAATGTTTGCTCCCAATACATGCATTGAACTTGTGACATAAAAGTTACATTGCATTTATATTATTTTTACACGTGTTCTCATGCAAAATTGAGGAACAATTTTCTTAATTTGTCTATTTCAGAATTCACTTATCCAAACCAATTCAGTTATACACAAACTAGCTGTCTGATGGTGCCTTTGTTATTAGAAGATTTTTTACATTTAGTATGCAGACCTGCAATTATTGTTTATCTCCTATGTAGTGTAAAATTAGTGTTTTGGGCAACAACCAAACTGTATTAGAAAAATTGAAAAATGTCCTAAAATCATGTTCTATGGCTAGATAAGCCAGATTGACTGTACAAGCTATCTCATGGGTATCGTGCTCATTTTAGGTTGTTTTTTGTCATGACATACATTATTTGGAAGATTATTTGCCACTTAATACAAATAAAATTTTATCCTTTTTTCTGTAGTGCAATTTAGCAAAATAATAACCTGTTCTCTGCATTCCATGATCCAGCATTTGGTAAGAAAAAAAAATTTCCTGCAAGTGTCAGCAAATTAAAAGAAGGTAGCATAATCAAGATAACTGGAACAGGAGATAGTAAAATAAATGTAACTGAAAACCTAATCTGATGTTCCTGACTATGTCTGCAGTGTTTCTACTATTCCTGGGTAAAACAATTAGGTATTTTACTAAACTGGATCCCTTGTATGTTAGCACCTCATGAAAACAGCTATTTCAGAGTAATTATGTACAAAAAGCAGCTTCAGGTACACCATGTTCCAAAAACATTAACATATTGTAACCCAGGGATTTAACCCACTGATTGGTAACAAACAGAAATTCCTGTCACATGAAAACAGTGCTCTGCAAACAATATTCAGCAGTATTGTCACAACGTGCCACCTGACTGAGATGCTTGAGGTACAAAACATTAGTTGTGTTTAACATTATACTATTTAATTGTAGTCCATTTCTTCAAAAGCCTCTGAAAAAGACAGAAAGAAAAGGAAAAAGTTACTGCCAGAAGACAAATAATAGACAAAACCTGAGGATTAAAAAACCAAACAAACAACAAAGAACAAAACAACACCAAAAAATGTTTTTCTAACTGCTGGGTCTTCAAGGTCGCACCTTCACTCTGCCAGCTCAGACAGTACAGGGAGATCTATGACCCCCCCGTAGGAGGCAGAGTTAGACAGGCAGCAAAATTGGCCAGAGATGTTCCATTCCATACATCTACGTAAGCTCAGAGGAAGGTCAGAGACCACAGAAGACAACTTCCTTCCTGCAGCTTCTTCCCTTCTCTCCCATCCATGGCCGGCATCCAGGCAGCACTCCATCCATCCATCACCATCGACCCCCAGGCTCAAGCTCTCCTGACCCTCATCACTCTGCGCTTTCTCCAGCAGCAGCTCCGGGATTTCTCGGAACTGTTCCAGCTCAGGGGAGTGCTGTGGGAGTTGCTGGGGGTGAGGGGAGGCAAGAGGCTCTTGCACATATCTGAACATATCTGTATACAATTGTATATATTTTCTTATATCATTAGTGTTTAATTAAAGCTGTGTGGTTTAGTTTTCAATCCAGCCAAGTCTCTCTCTTTTTCTCTCTTTTCTTCCCCACCTGGGTAGAAGGGGAAGGGGATCGAGAGCATTGTTGTTGAACCTGAGTCAAACGATGACAACAATTTTCCACCCCTTATTCCATACCATATGTTACATATAGGCTCTATATTTTACCAGCTGTCAAATTAAGTATTTTCCCTCAGAGTCAGATTACCTTGAGATACACATTGTACTTCACCATCTTCCAGCATCACACACCAGGTATGACCAGGTCCCTGAGCAAAAACAACACCCCGGACAGGTTTACATTTGCCTGAAGCAGGATAGACCCAGACACTTTTACTCAGCAGGTTCCTTTCACATACCCCAGGGACTTTATCCCCATCTGCAGTGTGTAAAAGGTCTGACTGAGCAGGACCAGCCCGACTGATGGATCCCCTGGTATTAACCAACCAGGTGGCCTTTGCCAAATTTATGTCCCAGTTTTTGAAGGTTCCACCACCCCTTGCCTTTAGGGTAGCTTTCAACAAACCATTGTACCTTTCAACTTTCCCTGAGGCTTGTGCATAGTACAGGGTATATTATGTCCACTCAATACCATGCTCTTTAGCCCAGTCAGTCACAAGACTGTTTTTGAAATGAGTCCCATTGTCTGACTCAGTTCTTTCTCGAGTACCATGTCTCCACAAGATTTGCTTCTCAAGGCCCAGGATAGTATTCCTGGCCACAGCATGAGGCACAGGATATGTTTCCAACCGTCCTGTACTTGTTTCCACCACTGTAAGCACATAGTGCTTACCCTGGCGGCTCTAAGGCAGTGTGATGTAGTCAGTTTACCAGGCCTTCCCATACCTGTACTTCGACCACCTCCCCTCATACCACAAAGGTTTCAACCGTTTTGCCTGCTTAATTGCAGCACGTCTCACAGTCGTCGATCACCTGTGCAACAGTGTCCATGGTTAAGTCCACCCTCGGTCACGAGCCCATTTGTATGTTGCATCTCTGCCCTGATGACCTGAAGTGTCATGGGCCCATCGAGCCAGAAAGAGCTCACCCTTATGTTCCCAGCCTAAGTCTATTTGGAACACTTGAACAGCCTCATCTGCTCGTTGGTTGCATTGCAGTTCCTCAGTGGCTCGACTCAGAGGTACGTGTGCATCTACATGACACACTTTTACCACGTTTCTCTATCCGAGTTGCAATGTCTTCCCACAGATCAGCAACACAAAAAAAACCCACAAAAAAAAAACAACAAAAAAAAGGCTTACCTTTTCACTGCTAGTTGTTCTGCTGCCACTGCTTTAGCCAACACCACAAGGCATTTGCTGCCATCCATGAGTCAGTGTAGAGACAGAGTCTCGGCCACCCCTCGCGCTCAGCGGTGTCCAAAGCCAGTTGGATGACTTTTACCTCTGCAAACTGATTCGATTTCACCTTCTCCTCCAGCTGCTTGTGCAACTAGGCCTGTAGGACTCCACACAGCAGTTTTCCACTTCCAGTGGTTCCCTACGAGACGACAGGAGCCATCAGTGGAAAGATCAAATTGTTTCTCAGTCTCTGGTAGATGATCATGTGGTGGAGCTTCTTGAGCCTGCCTCACCACTTCTTGTGGTTACATTCCAAAGTCTGTGCCTTCTGGCCAGCTTGTAATTGCTTCTACAATACCTGGATGATTAGGTCTTCCTATTCGAGCTCGCTGGGTGATTAAAGCAGTCCATTTACTCCAAGTGAAATTGATGGCATGATGCGTAGGAGAAAGGTTACTCTGGAACATGAATCTCTGGTAAAGCACTGGTAATCTGGGTGCCAGGAGGAGCTGCACTTCAGTGTCAATCACTTCTGAAGCAGCTCTAACTCCTTCATATGGTGCAAGTATCTCCTTCTCAGCTGATGTGTAGTTGGCCTCCAAACCTCTGTAGCTCCTGCTCCAGAATCCCAAGGGTCAACCTCGAGTCTCCCCTGGTGCTTTCTGCTAGAGGCTCCACTTGGGACCGTTGTGCTCGGCTGCGGTGTAAAGCACATTCTTGATGTCTGGCCCTGTTCAAACTGGTCCAAGAGCCATTGCCTGCACAATCTCCTTTTTGATCTGCTCAAAAGCTTTCTGTTGATCAGGGCCCCATTTAAAGTCACTCTTCTTTTGGGTCACCCCATAGAGAGGTTTCACAATTTCACTGAAACATGGAATATGCATTATCCAGAAATCGAGAGTCCCTAAAAAGGTTTGAGTCTCCTTTTTAGTAGACTGTGGGGCCATAGCTGTTACTTTGTTAATCGCAACCATTGGGATCTGGCGATGTTCATCTTGCCACCTGATTTCCAGGAACTGGATGTCTTGTGAAGGTCTCTTGACCTTGCTTCTTTTTACAGCAAAACCAGCATCCAGAAGAATTTGGATGATCTTTTTACCTTTCTCAAAGACTTCTTCTGTCTTGTCACCCGACACAATAATGTCATTGATGTACTGCAGGTGTTCTGGAGCTCCACCCTTCTCCAGTGCAGCATGGATCAGTCCACGGCAAATGGTTGAGCTGTGTTTCCACCCCTGGGGCAGTCAATTCCAGGTGTACTGGACCCCCCTCCAGGTGAAAGCAAACTGTGGCCTGCACTCTCGTGCTAGAGGAACAGAGAAAAGTGCACGAGCAATGCCAATAGTGGCAACACCACCTGGCTGCTTTCAACTCCAGCTCATACTGAAGTTCTAGCATGTCCAGCACAGCAACACTGGGTGGTGGTGTAACATCATTCAGGCCACCATAGTCCACTGCCAGCTTCCACTCATCATCAGGCTTTTGCACTGGCCAAAAAGGACTGTTGAAGGGTGAGTGAATCCTGTGGATCATTCCTTGGCTCTTCAATTGCCTGATCAGCTTATGAATGGGAATCACAGAGTCTCTGTTCGTGTGATATTGTCATCTGTGCACCGTTAAGGTGGCAGTTGGCACCTGTTGGTCTTCAGCCTTCAGCAACCCCACTAGAGAAGGGTCATCTGAAAGGCCAGGCAAAGTATGCAGCTGTTCAGCGTCCTCAGTCTCTACAGCTGCTGTACCAGAGGCCCACTGGTACCCTTTTGGTTCACAGAGATATCCTTTCTTGAGATAGTCTATGCCAAGGATGCATGGAGCATCTGAGCCAGTCACTACAGGGTGCATTTGCCACTCCTTACCAGTGAGGCTCACATCGGCCTCCAGAACAGTCAGTTGGTGAGAACCTCTCATCAGTCCACAAATAATGACGGAGTCTGTCCCTTTATGAGTGCATGGTGCTCCAGTGTCCACCAGGGTTTTATACCTTTGTGGTTCTAATGTGCTAGGCCATTGAAACCACACAGTCAAGTAAACTCAGTTGTCCCTCTCCTCCCCCTGGCTGGAGGCAGGGCACCTCTATTATTGAGCATTAGAGGTCGATGCACCATCCTGGGTGGAGACTGGTGCAACCTTCTTGGAAGAACCATCTCCTGCCTTTGTTCTGTTTAGTAACTCTTGCACACGTATCCGGAGAATATCAGTGGGTTTCTTGTCCCAGATTTTCATGTCCTCTTTAAAATAATTTTGCAAGAGAGACCACAGGTGGTGTCGCAGTGGGTCCTGTCTCTTTCGCTGCTGTCTCATAGCAGGATGTCTCTTCTTAATGACAGCAACACGTGACCAGTTGTCTCTAGGGAAATTCTGGGGTTTACCTCCCCGACTGTTTGGCATCTTCCGTCAGTCATTTGTTCAACGGCTGAGGTGTGGAACTGATGGGAATCAGAGATTATGTCTCCATACACATGTCATGCTTTGAAAGTCACCTCACACACAGTTGGTCTTGCATCATCTTCAAAGCATCCCATAAAGGAAAATATATGGGCATGTGCTGCTGGTACAGCCTGTGCAAACCTCCAGAACATTTGTGTGTTGCATGCATCATCAGGATTTGTAAGTCCATCTTTACCACAGATCACATCTCGCACAGCTATTTCTCTCAAGTATGTGATGGCTTTCTCAAGAGTGGGTGTTCTGCTTCGGTGCCATTCGATGTCACACCTTGTGGGGGTATCTCTCCCTCACAGCTGAATGAAGCTGAAAGAAGTCGGTCCCACAGGGTGGTAGTTCCCATCTTACTAGTAAGTGCTCTATCAATACCAGCATCTCTGGCCAGGGATCCCAACTGCTTGGCTTCTCTCATTCACGTTACAAGTTTCAACTCTGTATGTTCTATTGGTGTTTTCCTGTATGTAGGCTTTAGGTGAGAGATTGTTTAGAGACTTCAATGCTAACAGAAATGCCAATATAATAAACAGATGTTGAGGATGTTGGTCTTGGGATAAGTTTGGGAACCCAGCACCATCTAAATCCTGTAATTTTGAATACAGGACCCGCAGTTAAAATTTAAAATGGCATTTGAAAATGAGAACTGTGTTATGAAAAACTGTATTTTAATATATTAATGATTGTGCAATATGTTATTAAAAACAAAACTCCATAAAACAACGCTTCAATAGGAGGAAGAATCTCTCTGTTCTTCCTTAATTGCAATTCACAACAAATGTAATGTGCCCTGTTTTCAGAGGGAAATGGGTTGTTACTCGTAGTTTTTCGGTATGTATTCACCTAAAATCAGTAGCATGAACAAATCACGCACACACTTAAAAAATCAACACTTAGCATGCTCATGTATTCACATACAGATGGTCTAAGATGTTGAGCAAACTAATTATGTTTATGTGCCCACATTGGCGGAACGAATTACATTCAGCGTTTCATGAAGGAAAGAATCAGCCGCAAAAATGCATGATGGCATGCACCACGTGTTTGAAAAAAAAGGTCACTTAATGCCTATTTTCATGTTACAATGAGGTGGGTTTGAATAGGTGTAAATGAAACTAAACACCTGCACAGCTAGAATGAAATTACTTCTGACATACACTTTAATGCATGTTCATGTCTGTATTATACAATTGGCCTGTGCCAGAGCTCCAAAAGGCAATTTACTTGAGGCAACACGTACCATATATGTAAAAGCAGGTAGCTGTCCACAGGGCAGCCGCCTGTTTTCATGCTGCCTCAGCCACTGCCCTCCCATCTGCCCAATGTCCAGGTCTCAAGCCCTGGGAAGACATCCCAGAGTAACCTTTGCTGTTCACACCCATGGCTCCTCTTAACCCCTTCAGTAGAGAACATGCCGAACCTTAAATCTCAATACACCACTGTTTATTTTCCTGCCCTATACAGATCTGTGTATTTGGGCCCAATGGAAATTTGCTCTCCACATTAGAGGACGGGGTTATGGAAAAAGTGCCAAGAGAGACCTTTAAAGCAACTTCTTGGACAATAAAAAACAGCACTGGGGACACACGTATAAGGTGTAGCGGGGTTTTTTTTTTTGTTTTACTGTCATTGCCTCATGATCATTCCCTGTCAAAAAAAAAGTGCCTCTGCCCTGGAGCAACGATGCCACATCCATGCGGGGCTGCACCATTTTTGTCAAAAGCCAGAGAAAATCCAACTGCAGCAAGCCAGGGACAATGAGGAAGAGAAGTCCTGGTGTGCACCGAGACGGCTACTGTGTAACAGCAATGACACCAACCAGCAGCCGCCACGCCGAAGTGCACCCAGCCTGCCTCAGCCCAGGGCCTGCTGCGGGGAACTAGGGAGGCCGGAGCGGGACTGCGGCAGGGTGCTCCCCGGAGCCCGTCGCTGGCGCCCGCCCGCAAGCCCTCCCCGAGGTGCCCAGGCGCCGCCATGCGAGGCCTGCGGCGCCGGCCGAGGCGCGGGCCGCGGAGCGGGAGGGCTCCCCCAGCCGGCGGGGCGGAGCGGGACCAGCGCGGCGGCGGCCTCCGCCACGAAGGGAGGTGAAATGGCCGCGCAGCCCGGGCCCTGCGCAGCCCGGGCCCTGCGCAGCCCACCGCGCTGGAGGCGCCACGGGAGCGGAGCGGTGTGTGCCTGCCCCGCACCGCCGAGCGCGTCCCCCACGGCTTTCTGCCGTGCCCGCCACCGCTTCCGCTTTCCCGGCCCGGCGCTGCTCCTCCCCGGCTGCTGCCGCTCGGGCGGGCCAGAACGCATCGACCGAGCGGCTGGGGCCCGGATCCGCCAGCTCCATCCTCGCCCTCAGCCGCAGGGGAGGCAAACGGCGCCGCCCCCCGCCCCGCGGTGCCCAGCCCCCGCCCCGGCCCAAGGCCGCCCCGGCAGCCGCCCGCAGCGCCCCGCGCTCGCCCCGCCGCCACGCTGGCTGCGCCGCCCTCCGCGCCCGTGCGCGGCGAGCGCAGAGCGTGCCGGGAGCTGTAGTCCTTCCTCCCCGCCCTGCCGAGGGGGAGGCGCGGGGAGGTGGGGCGGTAGGACTACAGGTCCCGGGGGTGCGTGGGAGGGAGGGGCGGTGCCGGGGGCGGAGCGGGGACAGCTCCGGTGCTGATCGCGACGCGGGTTTGTCAGCAGAGCCCCGGCGGGCGGCGACGGCTACTGGCGTGCGCGGGAGAGCGAGCAGCGGGCCGCGCCCGACGATGAGACACGAAGCTCCGATGCAGGTCGGTCCCCGGGCCGCAGCCGAGCGAGCGGCGAGGGGGGCGGCCTGCGCAGTAGGTGCCAGAGCCGAGTGCTGGCGGGCGGGGCAGGAGCCCCTCTGCCCTGCGGCGGAGCCCGGGTCGGGGTCTCCCGCTGGTTGCTGGGGGGTGTGAGGAGGAAGGGGATGAGGATGCCGCTTGTGTGAGGAGGCCTGGGGTGTGTGCGAGGGCCCGGGGTGCGTCAGGGGCGCCGTGCGTGCGTGAGGGCGCCCGCGGCGCCTGTGAAGGGCCGGGGGTGCGTGTGGTGGGGTCCGGGAGCGGTGGGGTCCCTGTGCGATGGGTCCCTGGCCGGCCGTCTCGGGGGACGGGTGGCGGCTGTAGCCTGGCGCGGGGCAGGGTTGCGGTGGGTCCCCCGCGTCCTTGGCGCAGCTCCCCGGGCCGGGGCCGAGCCGGAGCGGGAGGCTGAGCCCAGCGGGGGCCGCCCCCCCGCGGGCGTTCTGGGTCCCGTTCAGGCAAAGGGAACGGTCTTTTGCCGGTACTGACTGGCCCCTTGAGCCTCGGTCTCAGCTCCCCCGGGAGCGAATGGAGTAAGTTGTTAGGGTATCAGATGTAACGAGGTCCTACCTGGATGCACAGGAGGTTGAGACAGTGTCTCCACCTGTTTACTCAAGGAGTACTTACCTGTCTGCACCAGGAAGAGATGAGACGTGGCTAGAACTGGGGGTCGCCCCCTTTCAGCATTTTTTATATGTGGAAAAATGTAATGCCCCTTAGCACTGGCAAAAAAAAAAAACAACAAACAAACACACAAGTAGAAGTTATATTATCCAGTTTTTAGCACTTTCTAGGTTGTTGGTTCAAAACAGTTTAAGCTGGTGAACTATACTTTGGTTAATAATTTGAACCTATTTTATAATCTCGTGCAGGAGCTTCAGGGGCCCCAGATTCCACGTTAGAACACTTTTTTTTTTTTTTTTTTTTTTTTTCTCTTATTGAAAATCAGTGCTGTTGTCAGTGGATAAGCAACGATCAATCCCGCTGATTTTGTACGATGCAAAGAGCACTGTTGCAGTCTGCTTCAATTTGAGTTAAAAACTGCAGCTCTGTTAGCCAATATTTTTCATGCTGGATATCTATGCAGTGGTAGAATTTCAGGGAAGGGTCTGCATCCTCTTCAAGACACACAGTCAAAAAGAAGTCTGAAATCTGAAGTTATGTTGATATGGAGTTGTATTTGCTTGACTTTGGACAAAGACTCTCATAAAGCTTTTCCAGAGCAATTGCTCAGATGTCACACTCTGAAACCTTTCAACCGAAGAGGTGCACTAGAAATAAGCTGTTCATCAGTAAGGATGTCTCTCAGTTTTCTAATTGGGGAACAGCAGTAATTAGAATGCTGTTTAAAATACCTAGTTCTGCATCCCACATGCATGTGTTGGAAATATTTATGTGGGTTTTCCCATTTTTTTACACATGCTTGTTGAGATTCTGAAGTCATGTTTAGTATGTATTTGCTTTGGAGAGCATTTAATTAAAAACAAATTTTCTCATAAAGAATGACAACTACAGATTGGTCACTATTGCATTAGACATTTTGACAAATGTTGAATTCACTGACACTTTTAAATAGTTGTGAAAACAAAGGGGTGGTAAAACAATAAAATCTAAAGAAGAGAAAGTCCATATATGTAAAAATACATTTGACACATATCAGAGAACAGATATATATATATATATATGTGTGTGTGTGTATATATATATATATACACATATATATGTATGTCAGTAGAAACATAATTATTGTTAAACAGAACTGAATAAAAGTTAGCAGAAATCACAGCCTTAGTCTACAAAGACACAGCAGAGAGCTATAAAAAATCCTATAAATTCTGCTTTTTTAAGGCTGGTGAGATGGCCAAGTAGCATCTATTTTTGAGCACATCTCTTCCAAAATTATAATCACAAGCATCTGGATTTTTCCAAGATGTGAAAATGCAATCTGGCAGATGAGATTTGATTTTCACTTGTAGTTTCTGCATGTTTGTTTTTTCTTTCTTCTACTTACACTGCTTCCAGCATACTCAAATATTATACTTATTAAAAATTGCAGTAAAACAAAATTCTGTCATGGATTCTTGTTCTTAAGTGTCATTTTCCAACAGTAGGCTAGTATCGGTGGTTCTTGTTCAGATGTCATTTAGACTGGCTGAAATAATTGCTTGATTTATCTGTTTTAGCCACCTGATTTCCTGTTACTTAAAACAAATGTACTTGCTTCTTTGCACACAAAGAATTTATGGAACAGTCTGTTACAGAGCTACCAACTCTGAATTGTAGAGCAAAAGGGTATGTCTTTTAATCATGACAAAAACGATTCAGAGGAGAGTGTAAAAATTGTTTTCCCATTTCCATCAAACAGTAATTAAAAAAAAAAACACAAAAAAGTTAAAACATTTTAGCAGAGTGAGAGAAAGGACCTATAGAGTGGCACTGGATTTCTGTATTGGCACTGGATTTCTGTATTGGCACTGGATTTCTGTATTTATGAATTCCTTCTTTCAGTCTCAAGATCATGCTACATCTCTGTGGACAATGAGGGCCAATAATAACAAGAAAGGGAGCACAAACAGTCTTTCCAGAGAGGGAGATACCTAATATAAAAGTTTACTATTGCCATCTTCTGAATATAATTTGATCTGGGTTAGAGTTTGTGACTGCGTTTTTCTAGCTGTGTTTTCAAATAACAGATCTAAGTCTTACTAGTGCTTATGGCCATGGACAGGGCTTTGGTTTAGAAGTCAAAGTCAATTAACTCTCTTTTCTGTGAAATGTAGAAGTCTGTATGGTTTCTGCATGTTCTTTTAAGAACTGATCTGAATGAACTGAAATGTCTCTCTGTCTCTCAGTAGTTTCCCCTAATGCTTTTGTGGTACTTTCAAAAGTGAAGATTCAATTTTAAGTTCTTAGTGTTTCTTACACTGATTCACTCACTTCCAGTTTCACTTCTTACCTGATTGTAACATGAAAATTTTCCACATACCTGCACTTTGCCAAAAAAAAAAAAAAGCAGCAGGGTAGTTTGGATAACCCATTCTTAGGGTTTATCAGAGCATATGGGCATTAATGGTGACAGTTTGTAGAAAATTCTGTTTCTCTAGAGACCCTTTCTTTCACTTGTCAGGGCATCAGATCATTTCAAAGCTGACAGAGGCCGAAGAGCTGAGAAAGTGGAAAATAATCTGCTTTGCCAAGGAAATAAGTGAAAAGGTTTTCTTCTTAGCTCTTTGTATCCTTTTGTAACTGGCAGTGGTTACGCCCAGACAAAACAGGTTTATAAAACACTCACCCAAATACAGTGGAAAAGGGCAAACAAAAAGTCAGCTTCCATATATTTAAGATGTTATTATAAAATTATGATTAAAAAAGCCAAATCAAAGCTATTAGACATAGGAGTTAACATGATGATTCATCTCCTATTACTCAGCAGAATTATTAGATATGTCAGTCCTGGTTCAGATTAAAAGAACCTGTCAAGCCAGTGAGTCCACAGAGCAGGTTATATACACCTTTTTGTTTGCTGATTAAGCTGGATTTGGAGTCAGTAGCCCTTTTTCTGTTAACTACCCATTTTTGGAAGTGCACTGTGGAAGCTCATTTCCTGGCTGTTAGATACTTTCTTATATTCAGCTTAGAGGCTCTCAGAGTTTATCATCACTTCTTAATGTCCAGTGTCTGCTCCAGGATACATCAGTCTAAATCATTCTCATTCCATAGTATTCCATATCCATAGATTCTCCAGATCACTATCTGGAGAAACAAGCTTGTATTTTGCTTAATATTTATGTACTTATTTATCTTGTAAGATAAATTCGACATTCTTCTGGTCTTCCTAATAACCTTCTCTACTTTCCAGTTTGAACTCAGCTTTCATAAACACACTTGACCAGAATTGTTACTAAAAACATCTCATTAGTGCCTTAGACAGTGGCATTAGTATTTCACTTTGTCTCTTGGCCTGATGCAGCTGCTGTAGCAAGTGAGAATCTGCACAGTCTTTGCTAGTTGCATGATGCTGAGCACTGCACTAAGTAGGCCAAATGACAGAGGCTTGTGACCATCTTTTTTTCATGCCCTTTACCATACCCAGTAAGACCAAGTTTCTTTCTATTGGAGTGCCTGGCCTGACACAACTTTTATTTATTCTTCTCAGAGCTGCAGTACTTCAATGGCTTCTTGACATCATGTGTTAGACTAACCCACTTAAGACTTTATCACAATATTGAAGAATGAACCTCAATATTTTCAGTCCCAGTTTTTCTTTCCTTTTCCTTCTTATTTTCCATGGCAAACTCATCCTGCTTTAGGCATCCAGAGTGGAATGCATATGTAAGTGCAAATGGAATTGATGGGCATGGCGTGGTGCTGTGCGTAAGTGAGAAAGCTCTTCAAATCAACTGTTAGAGAATGAGGTTCACTAAGGCCATGAAGAGTAACACAGACAAATATTTTGTTATTATCATTGAGGTGGCAGGCAAATGCACACTTTTCCAGACATTTGTTCTCAACCGTACCTGATTTTAACTTGGTCCCTTATTTTGGGACCAAGGAAAGAGCTGAACATGAGAATTGTAATGTACCTGGGTCTCATATGGAACACTGAATAATGATTCAACTGGCCTATGCCTATAAATAATCCAAATTTAGGGAGTTTAAAGATGTGCTGTAATCAGGGAGGCATACAGAGCCATCCTTTTTTTGTCCTTGGACCATATTTAATCTGGGGACATACCTTCTCCCAGTTTTGATAATGTCAGACGTGTGAGACCTCCTGACTGTAGGCCATTGTCTTGAGCTTAGATTTCCCAGGGGTCTCTCAGGTCTGTCTTGAGTCCTCTAGGAGGTGTCCTGAGACTGTCTTTGGTGTTAACATCCTGATGCATGCAGGAATGTGAGTAGGAACTCATTCAACTAAAGTGTAAGTGTACGATATGCTAATGAAAGTAGCCTTGTGCATTCAGTCTTCAGTATTACTAAATAAGGATGAAATTTTATTCAAGAAAAAAAACACCAGTGTGGTTTGCTGAAAGTGATGCTTGCTTAATATATACATTTAATCCAATGAGCTGAGAGCTTGGTCAAAATAAAAAAATAGTTTTCACTTCCTCAGAAACAGGGCATAATGAAATTGGTGAGGCTAGTATGTTTATTTGGTTCCCATCCAGGTATATAGTATTTAATTACAGATCTGAACATGGCATTACAGATTGTCACCATGGTTTCCAAAGGAGCACTAGCTTCTTCACATTTATCTGCCAAATACCCCTGTAGTTGGGACAAGTCCTCTTAGGAGTGAACTGACATATTAATGGGTCAGGAAGGGGGCTACAGTGCACCCTCTACTTGAAATCAGCAGCTTGCACTTAAGAAAGAGAAGCATTGCAAGCATATTCACAAAGTTTGAGAGGACCAAGCAGCTAGGTTTCCTCTACAGAATCCAGAGAATTGTCTAAAGTGGGAGCCTGGTGTAGTTGTTGTGAATTGTACTCTCAGGAATCTGTCTCTGTTCTTAACACAGAATGAGCTTGGGAAGTAGTGGAAAAGTCTTAGCACCCAGGCTGAGTCTGATGTTTCTTCAGGTTAGTGCAGGCACTAGTATTTTTCTAAAATTTATTTGGGTTTTGGACAGGAGTTAAAGGACCACTTTTGGTAGTCAAGGGAGACTGTGTCTCTAAGCTAAAGTTAGTCCCTCCAAACAGTTTGAATTATTGTCAATACCTCACTAATCTTCTCATGATTCTTCCACATGGTGAAAGATGGAGAAATAAGTCCTTTTCCATGCCTTTCCTATGCCTGCTGCATCCTGTAATAAGCAGACATACTCCTACCCCTGAAATAAAAGCTGGCTGCAATTCTATTTTCAACTCTCCTATAATTCTGTTTATGGTACTGCAGGTAATGAATCCATATAATCAAGGCACAGCAAAGGTGGTGGATTTTATTTTTTACTAGGTTTTAAGAACTTTCAAGGAAACTATTGTATGGGTAATGCGCATAAACATATATAGAGAAGCACAGAAATTTATTTGTGGAGAAAGTCTGTGTTTAAAAACCATCCACAGGAAACATAATCTTACTCAGGAAGGCAACCTAATTAACAAGATTTAGCAAGATTATTATTAGAATGCAGACCTCCTGGTTTCTTTGCTCACTGAGTCATACTGTTTATGAAGTGTTAGGCATTCAAGTACATGGGGATAAATTGTAAGCACACAGGACTGAGACCAGCAAATGAAATGAAAGCCAAAACCCCTTTTTGTAAACCCTAAGCAAGTTGTAGAAGCTAAATGCAAGGCTTCAGAGGAGATAAAATCAAGAAAAAAAATATTCTTGCTAGAAGTGGTAACTACTGGTTTCAGCTGCTGTGTTACAGAGAGCAACCAAAAGGGCAGCGGAACAGGCTGCTGGGAGAAGTGTACAGGTTACACCTTAGCATCCCCAGCCACTGCACAGTGTTTTATCTGCTTGACTTCTTTGATTTATTGTTGCAAACTGTACACAACATCAGCATACTCTTTACTACTTTGTAGCCAGTTGTGATTAGACTAGTATAAACAGCATATTTTTTGCTTTTTCTCATGTTCTAATCAATATATCCCCTAAAGTTTTACAATAAGGGAGAGCAGTGAAGGTGGACAGGTGTTTCTGTCTTTTGCTATAGGAAAAATGAAAGATTACTGATTATTTTTTTGTTCTAAAATTTTATTGTTTCATGCCTGTGAAAGAAGTGAACAAATGTTAAGGTCAGTGCAAACACTCAGGATGCAAGCACGTATGTACCCAGGACTACGTTTAATCAAGAACTTTATTCACTACCAAATAGTAGAGTAATTCTGAAATAAAACTCCTGATTGCATTATTTACAAAATACAAATCTTAAAAGGAATTTTCTTTCAAAAGCTTGCTTCTTCCGTTGTTTCTTTCCAGACTTTTTGTCCTCACTTCTATATGCCTCCTCAGTAGCCCAAAGCTGGCATGCTGTTGTTTGTACTATGAGACAGCAGAATTAACTCAGAACTGCCCAGGACTTTTAGAAGTCTTATACCAGTCACCAGTGATGTTTACGTAGTCTTCTGCAACTCGAACAATCACCATGGATACAAAAATAATAGAAAATTAATTAAACCTATGTGGACAACTTCTTGAGTTCATTCATATCTGGTATCAAAACTCCAATAAAATCTAAATGTTTCCAGTTTTATTTGATACAAGAGACAATAAACTATTTCTTTTTATTTTGAATTACAGATGGCTTCTGCTCAAGATTCCAGATATGGCCAGAAAGATACATCTGACCAGAACTTTGATTACATGTTCAAGCTGCTTATTATTGGCAACAGCAGTGTTGGGAAAACCTCCTTTTTGTTCCGATACGCTGATGATTCCTTTACATCTGCATTTGTAAGCACGGTTGGGATCGATTTCAAAGTTAAAACAGTTTTCAAAAATGAAAAAAGAATTAAGCTACAGATTTGGGTAAGCAAAAAATAATAATTCTATGAGCTAAGCAAGCTGTAGCAGTTTGTTATATAGAATTTTAACTCCTTTAGGTTTGCACTGAGTGCTGCAACCTTTCTATATATGTGTGTATATGCATCTACACACACACACACACACAAACAAACTTTTATGTATATATGTATTTTATGTATTTACCTATATATATATATATTTATATGGCATAAAAATGAAAAATCAGTTAATTATTTCCCACATAATTTTTCTGTCTTGAAGTAGTGTGCACACAGTATTTTTAAGGTACTGAAGTATGAAAGAGTACATATATGTTGAAATAAACTCCTTCAAAAAGTAGTACAGTTTGACACATTAGTATCTGTGCAGTGAGGTAAAAACAATTGCAATTATAGACTATTTAAAGTGATACACTTTACTAAAAGGTATCTTGAAATGTCAGATAGGAACTGGTTTCTTCCCACAAAAAATAGAAATTTATATAGAAATGAATTGTATTCATCAGCCTCATCATCTGAATCATCTTCCTTCTTCTGCTGAGGAAGAAAATGTGTGTAAAGAGAGTGTTAACAGCTGGGTTAGCCAGGTGTACAAAAAACCCCTCGTCCCTTACCTATAATTTAAAGATGGTAGAAAGATCCTAAGTGTAGGCAAGTGTGATGCAAGGGAATATGTGTCCTTTTCTGCAAACTTTTCTCAGGAAGAAAGGATAGCCAATGCCTACTTACGCAGGAGCCACTGATGCTCACATTCTTGTGTGATAGTGTGACACTCTGGGAGGGGGCAATAGCAGAAGATTCAACAATGTGGCATCTGGAGTTAAAGCTTCCAGTCTTTGCTATCTTCCTTGGGTGCTTGAAGAATTTGAACAATGTTTCCTTAGTGAGAAGTTCGTAAGAGCCTTATTAACCATGATTTTCTATTTTTGTGCATGGATACAAGTAATTAAAAAATTATTTTATTATGAGCAGCCATTAAATATCAGTAAACCTCACATCAAATATAACCAGTTCATCTACTCCATTTTGAACAGCAGGTAAATAAATTATCTTTTTAATGTGGCACAGAGGAGAATTTCCCAGAGTTTCCTAGGCTATGTCACATTTGTGTCTTTTTAGGTAGGCTTCAGCTGTAGTTATCTCAAATAATTAGTTGTTCTCTATCTCTAGGAACTGAAACATAAACTCTTTTCCTCTCAATTTCTCTACTTTTCTAAGCTTGGATTCTTACTATGACATTAACAGTGCTGCATACTAGGTAACTGTGTGTTACGTGGGTGCTTTCACTGCAATAACTTGCTAGTTTTGTTGTAATACTTTAATGTTGGAGATGACCTGGTTATTCACATTGATGTTACCTTATTATTTTTTGATGATGGAGCAATAAAGTCTTTACACAGTTCTTTTAATCACCAAGTATCCTCTACAAGTATGTTATTGTTCATGTCTCTCCTAGCTAAAGCAGATACATTAGTTTACAATCTTGTATTAATGTGCTTACTTTGAAACCAGTGTATTTCTCATAACGGCTCTCCATGGCAGACTACAAGTATGTGCTTGACTCAAAGTAGTCTATTAATCTAAATGTGTTCAGGGCTATCCGTGGCATAGAGAGGATAGAAACTGTATTCTAGCCAACTGGAATAAACTTACATTTCTAGCAAAACAGATATTTTATTATTCTTTGCATGGCAGTAACACACAGAGTCCGAACTGTTTCTGAGAGTCCTTGCCTGAACGAACTTGCAATTGAAGTGAAACAAACATAAGGGCTCCATATTTCATGGAGAAGAGGCAACAGAGGCCCAGAGCATATAAGAGACCTTCCTAAAGTCACCTACCAGGTCATAGATAAATATTAGAGACAAGACTTCAGATCTTACTTTCATGCTAAAGCTTTTTAGCCCAGCCAGCATTGCATCTTCATAGAATCATGGAATCACAGAATGGTTTTGGGTTGTAGGGACCTTAAAGATCACCAAGTTACAACCCTCCTGCACTGGCAGGACACCTCCCACTAGACTTTCCCTGTAGGCCCCCTTTAGGTACCAAAAGGCTTCCATGAGGTCTTCCTGGAGCCTTCTCTTCTCCAGGCTGAAGAACCACACCTCTCAGCCTGTCTCAATAGGAGAGATGATCCAGCCCTCTGCCATGAAGAAATACATGGAATACCACTGTTCTGCTGGCCTTGCCTGGCAATAAGACACAGAAAGTGTAAATAATAAATGCTGTTAAGTTACTGCAATTCCCTATCTGGAGACACAGTTAATGCAGCCTCGGTCCTCTTACAATTTTGTACATGTTCTTCTTGACTAGACATTTAAACTTCATGACTAATAGAACTTTCAGAATGATACTTTGTGTTCACGTTAAAGTGTGTGGGAGCTTGAAACACTGATTTCCTCAGACGATTCTCACATGCTTACCAGTGAAGAGTGCAAGTTTGAAAGTCAGCATGGGCACTGAAGGAAGCAGTCATTATTTCATAATAAAATTCACTGTGTGATTATCACAGATGAACTGGCAGGTTTAGCAGGTTTAAGTAGGTGCTGTGTTACATACTGGGATGTACTGCAGGTCTTTTCTTTGTTTGAGGTTGCTTTGAGGCAACAGTGTCTTATTCATAGATTGAAAGGACCTGAACTGAATTGTCTTATTTCATTGTTCGTCAGGGAAGATGAGGCTCTCTCTAGTTCTGCCCATTGTATCTTTTTCATAAGGTCAGAAAGAGCTTGCTGGGAGCCCTATAACAATGGCTTTTTTTTCTTTCTGAGCCAAACACTTTTTTTTCTGCAATATTTCTTACTGGAATTGAGAGAGGTTCAGGGTTCAAGTGCTGTATCCATTAGTGATAGCACATTACCTTGTCATAGGACAACCAGATGGCCCTGAAATTTTGTTTCACAACAAGTTATAAATGTGACAGCCCTGGTATGGACATTACAGAGACAGCATATTAACAAGTTTTTTACCTTTTGAAGGAGAAAAATCCATTTAAAAATCATTTTGCCCCAAAAGGTATTGATTTCTCAACTGAAAGTAGAAGAAAATTTGGAAAGAAATTGCATTTGCATTCAGCACATACATGCATAGGATTAAAGTCCATCAGAGGGCTCTAGGATGTTTTACAGTGTCAAATAATAAACAGCAATAATTTTTTCCTCCATTTGGTTTGAGCTAGTAATATTAAAGGACAGGACAGGAAGGCTGTAAGATACTTTGTGTTTCAAACTGCTAGATTTCAAATTATTCTTAATTAAAAAATAATGGCTCGTCAATACAAATTCTAACAAAAATACACGCTAAAGAAAATTATTAAAGAGATGCAAATCAGAAAATAAAACTAAGCTTAACATTTTAAGTCTATCACTGTATTCACTGTATAAATCATTAAATTCAGTATACCCTGTAGCTGTGATGCCATAAGGGTTTGCTTTACTTTTGTAAACTCTATCAATGGTTTGTTAGAAAAAACAGACTCCTAGAGCTTATGGAGAAAATACAAGGTAATTTGGAGACTAGAAATTGTTAGCTAACATTTGTCAAAGTGAATCATTAAAATAGGGGAAAGAAAGGAAAAAGAAAGTGACAGATATTGATCCCTACAAAACAGACTGAGGTTTTTAGACAGATCAATATATTTGTTTAACTGTCAATGTATCCATACCACATCATTAGCTAGTGTTTAAAATTTACTTGATCAGAACTCTCAGTGATTTCTAGTTTATTTTGGTACAAATTTTGTTTGAGGAATAAAGCATCAGGTTTTCCCTCTCTGATCTTTTTTATTACACAGAAGTATTCTAACTGCATTCATACAGCAATATTTGTGTAGTTTCTATCTGATTGCAGCACTTTGGAATATTGACTAAGAACCCTGCACTGCTTTTTGCCACTTAGATCACTTCTGCCTAGGACTACCCATAGTCTTTATTGACTATGTACAATCATCACACACAAAATGTATCTTCCTGGAGAAGACAGTGTGAGCTGCCTGTGTTAGCCTTCCTTCCTAGAACTGTGTTTGATGGTATCATTTGATACCCAAAATGTTGCTATCTTCACATCAGCTATTTTCTGCAAATTGTCATAAGCCTTAGGACTAAGTTTTATAATTAAAACTATAGTATCTGTTATAAAAAAGCCAGTAAATATTAGGCACCTGATTTTTATTTATTTTTTTTAATCTGTAAGCTCCTTAAACAGTGCTTTAGCAGTAAAAACAACTTCAGTAAAAATGAGAATGTGTGTTTTAGAGAGGTCTGTGGGAGTCCCAGTATGAATGAAAATTGCCATGATACTGGAATCTTAAAGGGGCATCCTAAAGTAACTTGCAAGTCTGGAAGCAGTGCAATATTGGAGAAATATCCTGTAACAGTGACTGTGGCTAGACCATCAATGCAAGAAACTCTAAATATGCTGGTTCAGAAGGAAGTCAGTGAAAGCTGAAGCATAAAAGGGGAATTGAGTAGCATGTAGAGACTGGTTGGCAAGTGTAGCATGCAGCATATACATGTAGTGAATGTAGGAAATGTTTAATCACTGGAGCTTTAGAGCCTGATTTTGTCACATCTGACTCATTTGAGTATTTTTAATTGGTAGGATAGCCACATCAAAGTTTGTTTCATTATTCTTTTATTCCTGTCTCAGGTGCTGGTGACAATGTGTAGCTGCTGCTTTGGATACCCAGCCTTTTTACATGAGAGTATTAAATCTAATATTGAAAATGAAATTGACTCATATCAGCAAGAAAATCAAATGTGTACCCCATAATATATCAGGCAAAAAGCAATTTGAAGACAGCAATAGAGAAGGCTGAAAACTACAGGCATTTGGGTTTTCTCTGGATCCATCTGTACTAGTAAATTAAACATACAAACTATCCTTTTGCTCTGAGTTAAACTGGCATGGAATAGCTTTTATAAATTCCGTATTTTTATACTCTTTTTGTCTCTGAAAGAGGATGGACACATTCAGATTTTGCATTGGGAAGAGTTTCTCTCTTGTGCTAAGTCCTGAATCTTGCCCAGGGACTGTCTGGCAGAGAGCTAGCAAGCCTGGTTGAAAACCATACCAGAAAATATGCTGGCAGTTTCATGGTATAGACAAATCCCATTGCCTCAAAATGCTCCCTGGCACAGCTTGATTTGCTGTACCAGGCATAGCCTGGAATGCCAGCAGCTCCAGCCAAGCCTTGGGTTAGGCTGACCTGCCTGTGGAGATAAGCAGTGCAATGTGTTCACAAATGTTATTGTATCAGAACGCTCTAAAGGAACCATTCCTGGGAGAAGATAGTAATGAGGAATGTAGTTGTGATGGTTAGAACACAAACTCTTTCTGAACTTTCCCTGGTAGCTGAAACAAGGTGAAATTCTGGGTAGCTTTTGCTTCTGTTCATCTCCAACAGGTAGATATTATCCCAGTTGTGGTTGGATATTGTTAGCCTAAAGTCTTCCCATTCTTCTCCGTTGTTTATTTCTATGCAATAGGTATCTTTGATGAGCCATGAATACTATCTACCCGAAAGTTTTGGACTAGGATCATATTTTCATACCACTGTATTATTTCATGCAATATTGCTTATATCTTCATTGAGAGCTCTTCCATTTACGTGCAAGTCATATTTGGAATACTTTATTTCTCAGAAATAATGGCATTCATTATTATTTTTCCATAATTTCCCTGCCTTTCCCTATTTTTTGTGCCACTTGGAGTATTCAACAACAAATATTAAAGATTTGCACAGCCAAGGGAAATTCCATTATTATATGGGCAGTACTATTGTGTTCAGGTCTCAGTCAGAGAACTGCCAGGCTTTTTCTAATTTTTGTATAACTAGGGCATCTTAGTTACTGCCAGAAGTCATATATTTTCCTTAATTTGGTGACTCTTAGTGCTCTCTTTACCTTGGCCTGTTTATTCTTTTTTCTGTTTCTTGTACCTGTTCTTCTGCTTATATTAAACTCACAGTCAATGAATCCAATCAGTTTTCTGTGTTTTAGTTAAGTAGCCAAGAAAAAAAATGGTTCAATAGTTCACTTCTAGCCAATCAAAGGTGAATGAACAGGTGGGAAGGGGAGATGGCTAATGTAAATATTTGTTGGAGAGGAGAAAATTGCTTGCTTAAAAAGCAGACAAAAAAGACAAGCCTTTTCTCTAAACTGCAGCAGATGTAACTATTTCATATAGTCTATATGATGTATACATAATATAAATAGAGTATATATAGCTTTACGTTTAAAGGCATCAGAAGAAAATATACGCAGAGACTGAAAAGATAGTATCTTTGTTGCTATTTAAGTTTGCATTTTCTCGTACAATGAGGCAGAATGAGAGAAAATTCACCAGAGCCTGAGTGAGAATGAGGCTACAAGTTTATGAGGAGTGGTACCATAAGTGATGTAAAAACACTGAAATTGTTACAGAAACTTGCATTATTTTACTGCAAATCACACCACAAAAGTGGTAACAGATGTTACATTGCAGTCCTCTCCTGGAAAGCACAAAACTGAACTCTAAAACTTCTTGCAAGAAGTGCTACTTTGGGATCTATTCTGGGGATGAAATGTTTATGTATCCATTATAAAGAATACATGTCTTGTAAAACTACTTGATGTATTTCTTGTATAGAAACAGGGCCCAGCCTTCAGTGCTGAAGAAGATCCTGGCAATGTGAAAGGCATACTCAGTTTGGACGAACTCGAGTGCAAAGAACATATGTTGTACACTTTGTAAGGCTGGCTACAGTGGCCAGTGATGACACTTTTAAAGATTATATGCTTTTACATGCTTTTATTTTAAAAGTGGCACTGGCTATACAAATATTGATGTGACATTGAAATTTTATTGCTGGAAAAAGCACATCTTGAGGGTTTCAAACATTGACTCTAAACCCAACTCAGAAAAAGGATGGTGCCTGTCACTTCTGCACCCTCGCTGAGGAGCCCAGTGGCCTGATCCCCTGTGGTTGCTGTTACACCCAAACGCACCAAAGTGGTTGCAAACACCTGGCCTCAGATAGTTTGGAGAGGAAACTTGAGGTAACTGTCAGTCCTGCAACTTCAAGTAGCATTGGATTCCACTACTTTTCCCAAAATTCCTTCTGTCATACTAGGTCTAAGATTTTACCATTTTTCAAAGTTCTGTGCTTTATAAAACCCTCCATTACTTACTTCAACAATTTTGCCATATAGATTTGCTTGCAGCTTAGAAATCAGGTGCCTGCCACCAGGTTAGCACTGTATATATCATGGCTGACAAAGATTCCCATTATCAGTAAAATGATATATCTATATTCAAAGGCAAATATTAATTGGAAGTAGAAGGTGGCATTTAGTATCATTAAAATTCTAAACAAGGCTTATCTCACTGTTTAAGTAGAAATTTCCGTGGAGATTTTTTAAGCGAAACTGAGCTAGTTGAAGACACTTTCTAGAACACTTCTCTATAGTGTGTCTTAGGCTGTTTTCTTCATCGGACTCCTGGGAAATGCATCCTGCCAGACCTAAAGTAATTACAGCTCCCCCAAACCTGTGACCAGGTACTCTTACAAAACATTTTCCCAGCTGCCCTTGCCTTCCACATCATGATCTCCAAGTCACCAGCTTTTTTTATGTGTGCAAGCATCATGTATGTGTTTCATAGGTTTCTTAAAAACTGGTGATTAGAAAGGGAAATAGAGGATAGAATTGTCTTTCATACATGTGTAACTGAATAGCAAGACCTTTGATTTTGCTCAAAGTGAGGAGTCAGGATGGGAAGGAAAAATGGAATGGAACAATATTGCTGTGATAGGGATCTGAAGCAAGTACAATAATCTTGGGCTAACACTGAAAAACAAGTAAGCTATTTTAATTGTTCAGGTTGAGTAAAATCCAGAGAAATCTGACAGTATACTTTAAACTCTGAGGTGCAATTTATACTTACTAAGCTGTCATTTTAAGAAGCAAGAATAAGTCTGTTTCTAAAATGAAATTAATGTTGATGGCATTCCTTAAAGTGAAATCAGCTCGCCTTCCAGGTCCTGTGAACCATTTTAGTGGCACATTTCATATATCTGTAGAGCTACAGTGAATATACAAAGAAAATTTAAAGAAAACCATGTGTGGTCTTTGCTGTATTTTAATAAGATTCATGTTGTAGCTTAGAGCAAAATGTTGTACTCTTGCTGTGCAGTTGAAATTGGAGGACCAGAGCCTTGGATGGGAGCCATAAAGTAAATACCATGAAAAGGGGAGTGTAGAAACAGTATTTAAATGTGTAGGCAGGCCTGTTAGTTACATGACGTAATTGTGTTGTTAGACAGAATCTGTAGCAAATGAACAGGGTATGCACTGATGAGCTATTAGAGACAGGCATTCATTAATTGCCCTAGAAAATGTGTGGAATTGGGCTGACAAGTGGCACATGCACTGTACTGGCTGCTCCCAGTTGCTCCTTTCCCAAGCACACAGTGGAAATTAATACTTGAGTAGTATTTTGAATATGACAATGGTCTTACTTAGAGTCCCTCAAGGACTCAAGTATTTGTCTTATTTCATGTCTATGAGCCACCATCCTTCCTTCTGTTATTTAGGCTAAATTATTTTCAAAAAGTCCATCCATACAGGTGCTAAGAATGCTTTTTCACAGCACTCCACTTATGTTTATGAAATGAGGATGTCAGAATTGTGTCATTAACTGGCTGCATCCCATAAAATAGAGCTGGTGGCAGGCAGGAAGTCATAACAGAAGTGTGACTCAAGGGCGATAAACAGGACATTGATGTGGTCATTGTATATCATGAGTCTGGTAGATGAGGAAATTCACTAGATGATAGATAAGTGTGAATGTGTGTTTGCTATGTTGCAGAGAGTATAAAATCTATTAAGGCAGAAGGGAATTTTGAAGATCATCTAATGGCAAGAGGGGTTCTAGTTACACAGGGTGGGAAATGGAAAGGCTGAGAAAACCAGTAGAGGTTTAGTGGGCTAATTAGAGGAGAAGAGAGGGAAAAAAAAAATTCATTGAAGCAAATATGAGTCATGTGAAAATGAATGTCATTCCTGAAGCAAGACAGTAATTAACAGCCTGAAGGTTAAAAAGACCTTAAAGAAACGCCAGATAGTGCAGAAGAAATGCCTCTAAGCTGAAGATAATGAATGCCATTTTGATCATATGGGAACACGGAGTCTTGAAAGCTAAATGGAAGAAATAATGATACAAGATGGCATTTGTATATTACTCTCTTTATTGGACATCAGCTCTGGGGATTAAACCCATATATTTTTAGAGATAAAATCATGAGCACTTCTTGCTTTATTTGAAAGGGTAAGGCTGCCTATGAAAAAGTCCTCTTTTAAACCAGCCATTATAAGGACTGGTCTGTCTGAGAGGAATGAACCTGTGATTTTAAAGGGATAGAAAAAAGAAAACCTGGAAACTCTTTGTACATTCTGTCTGTCCCATACATGTAGATAAGCAGTGGAAGTCCTTGCTAGAGGGTGTTGTACATGCTAAAAGTTTACATGAGTTAAGAGAGATCTCGGTATATTTGTGTAAGAGATACCTACTGAGAGTATTTATATACATAGAAACTAATTCTAGCTCAGGAAATCACATAGCTGCATGTGGCTAGAGATTGAGTGACACTAAAAAAAATTATCATATATGTCTACCTTGCTGTTACAATTTTCCCTAAACATTTAATCATCAGCAGTGTTAGAGAGCATGCTGGTTAGGTAGACTTCTGTCCCAACTCAGCAAGACTGATTGTACGTAAGTATTTATTTATGACTAAAACAGATTGGTTCTTTATTTCTTATCCTGTTTTTTATGAAGTTATATTTCCTTGCTAGAAAGGTGCAAGAATATTCAGTTACAGCCATTTTATTACTCAGGCCTCTGTCACATACAAATGAGCCTTAATACTTTTAAAATATCAGGATCTGAGGAAATAGGAATTTCTCCTGCTCTCTGCTGCAACAAGGTTTTCTGAGAGTTGTAGTAGTATGCAAATAATCACAGAAAAGGTTGGAGGTGAGACATGGCAGCACTGCAGCCTTGTTGAATCATCATTGTGAAGAATGCAGGGTCATTCCAGGAACCATTTTTAAGGCATTGCTAAGAGGCTAAATTTGGTGTAAATAACTTGTAATTCCCCATAGATTATATACTGGCTTTCTTTTGCTAAATTAGGAAATGTCTTTGCTTCTTTTTAAACCTCAGATATCACACTCTTATTTCCTTCTGAATTATTTTAATAATCCTAGGCCCCAGTGCTGTGGTTCTTAGCCATTCATATTTGGCCCCATGGTGCCTCATGGTCTGTGAAATGACTGCAGATTAAAAAATAATATACATTCTTGTCCCAAACAGGGTGAGATAGCAGACAAGACACATATGCAGAGATCAAGATTTATTGCATATAAAGCTAGAGTCTTAATTCCTTAAAGTAGAAGGCAAAAACAAAGTCAAATTGTAGGCAAATTCAGAGATCGGAACAAAAGTTGAAGTTTGAATGCAATAAAATTTACTACTTGTAGTTAAATCAAACAGTAAAGATTAATGATTACAATGTTGAACACGTACTTATTATCAAGTTTGATACTACACCTAGAACATTAACTATCAGTTTTAAAGGATGCTATAATCTTAATGATGAAAATTACTTAATGTTGTTTGCTAATAAAGACAGTAAAGGAATTAATATCTCTTATCCTTGCCTGGCCACAGCTGTGTGTCCCTGAGGGGGGGTCTTAATTCTCAAAAACCAGTCTCTTTGCAGGCATCCCTGATGGAGAGGAGAAGGTCCAGCAGCCTCCTGGGAAAGTGTACAGGAAGTTTGCCAATCAAAGATGGAACCAGGCTTTTGTAGAGTAAAGTGGATTGACTACTGTCATTTAACTATTTAGCCATATCTCCAAAATCTGTTCTTTCTTACTTTATCTCCATTTACCTCTGTCCTAGTTGTGGCTGGGCTCTGTGTTCTTCAACATCAGAGAGCAGCTGGTGTTACGAACATCAACTTGGCCTCTGTTTGTACTTTCAATGTTGTTACCAGCTCAGAGCTTGCTAGGCCCTTTCCTTTCCCATGGGAATTTTTCCTCTCCAGGCCTGGACCTGCAAAACTGAGAGACAAAATCAGTTGAATCATAGAGGGAAACTGAGGCAGGCATATTGAGAGATGGAGCGCTCTGCTACAATTCTTCTACATGTAACAAAGGAAATGCTGTGAGGGAAATTCAGTAGTTTACATTAATTAGACCAACCTGTATTTGGCTAGAAATAAAAAGCTCATTTAGAATGTTTCTAAAAAATAAGTTGAGGCTTAGAAAGCCCTGCTTTAACTCTGCAAACTTAGGGACATAGTATCACCTATCTGACTTGGAATAACCGATCTCTCTTGAGCTCTTAGTTTCTTTTTAATTCTTCCTTTGTAGAAACTATAGAGTTCACTCTGACCTCAGCACAGCCCCTGGGTCTTAATTATTTGATATTTTCCATTTGGTACTGCCAGTTAGGAAATGAAATATTATATTAATTTTGTTCTCTTTGCATATAAAAAGTTAGTAAATACTTATAGTTGTAAGAGTATGAGAAAGTTTTGAGGGAAGACTGGCTTCGATTTTATTGAGGAGATTGTTGTGTTTTGAACATATTCTGGAGAGATGCTACAATCTGTCTCTGCTGACAATGATGGACACACTTCATCTAATATGTCTTTTGTCTCAGTGCAGTCACTGTGCAGAGCAGAGTTTTCAGCGGACAATTTGCTACCACACAAAGGGTCTCAAACACACAACAATGACACAGGAGCACAGTATGGTATCCCTTGCATAGTAAAAACAGGAAGTGTTTTTCTAAGCCGTATTGTGTTTGGAGGCTTTCTTCATTCCCCTTTTGCTTTTTTACCTGATATATTTCCATTTAGTACAGTGAGAACGTAAAGAGGACTCAGTGGGTTTTGATCCAGTTCCAGTGCATGCAAAAGTTTGTTGTTCCCTGTGTGCAGAAGTTCTTAGGAAACAGGATCATTCTACAGGCCAGGAGAATTAACTTCTTAGAGCTATTTTTTTCTAGTTATGCAGAAAGGAAGCTGTGTTAAGGATATACCCAAGTGTAACTTTCAGCAGACCAAAGTGAATGTAAATCTTTGGTGAAAACTTGAGTTTCCAAGAATAGCACTCATCTTTTACTATACCTGTTTCTTTTGGAAGCATGTAGTTAAATTCACAGGTACAGTGACACAGGAATAACTTGTTTAGTGGCCTACATAGCATGAATTTTAAATTCTGGAGGTGTCTTTTATTTTAGCAACTTAAAAATTAAAAAAAAAAAAGAAGAAGAAAAAAAAGATGGGGCTACCCACATAAAATGTCCATTAGTATATCTTGGATTTATTTATCTCATTGAATGTAGCTCCAAACCTAAGAAACACAGGAATTTTTTTCCAGCTGCCTTGTAGATTTTGTCAGCAGTGTGTCAACAAGTGTTTTAAATGTAGGTGACTGTATTGTAGGTTTTTATCACATAAAAAATTTAATAATAGAACAAATCCTCCTCTATGGCAAAAGTCTTCAAGGTCTGGAAGAACCAATGTTGAATTACTGTAATTTATCCTCTTGGTAATCCAACTTGTATCTCCAGGGCTGCCAGACTTCTCGCATTTTGGAGATTAATAGACTCTGCTTTCTGTTTCTAGAAGATATTTTATAGTCTGGTTTTGAATAAGCTGAGAAGGAAATAAATAAGTTTAAGAACTTGAAGGTCTTAATCCTTGAAGGTCTCAGTTTAACTGATTGACAGTCCTTCATCCAGACGAGAATAACCTGTAAATCTAGTTTAGCAGTTACTCGATAATTTGCAGCTCTTGTACACAAGTATAGCCTAGCTCCTTAAAATGAAGTAAGGATTTAAGAAAGGTTTTAGCTTCATTGCAGCAAGGAAACAAGTTAATTTGACAGATTATGTTAGGTTTAAGATCTAACAGTTTTATCAAGTGCTGGGACTGTTGTGACAACCCAGCAGCTACATTGTAGGGAAGTCAAGCTCTCAGTTACATCAGATTTTTTTCTTACATAACTAAATTAAGTGATGTTTTCAGAGTGTATCCTGTTTAGATTTTCATTCAGATTTCTGTATCTGTTAAGGTGGTAGACAGAGCTTCCAAACCTGATGATGTTTGCTCCTGAGTAGTTCAAAAAAGAAAGTTTTCTGATATTTATACAGTAGCAATTTCTCATTTTGTCTAGTCTGAAATTGTAAGTAACAGTTGCACTTAGGAACAGATTGTCAGTTGATAAACATCAGTGATTTTCCAACAAAGTGAAAAGAATCAAGTTGACAAAGTTGTTAAGGTGGACATCCAGGTTTTGTACAAGAAAAGGGGAAGAGAGGGGTAACACTGAAATAGAATCAGAAACTTAAGGTCTTAGTCAGCCAAGATTTAGGTACTGTTCTAAGGTAGTAGTCTACCATGACTCTCTAACTGGTGGTTAGAAATAGCTATCTTCAAAAGGTGATTTATCCTGTGCTAAAATTCCACTCTAAAAGATTATTTCCCCATTAAAATTTCCTGTTTGGAAATTTATGTTCTATTAAATTGAGAAAGAAGTAGGCCCAAAATGTCATAAAATAGATGTTTAAATTTTAGATCCCAACCTTAGCAGCTGGAAAACAAAGATTCAAAGTTACACCTTTGAAACAAGAATGGCCAGTGGCTGAGAGATTGCTCTTGGTTTATGTCATGGCTTTTAATAGTTTTTGCAAAAATCTGTATGCTGTAAATTAATGACCACCAGAGCACTTTGGGCAGGTTATGAGTAGCACAAATGGTATTAAGATGACAGAGACTAACCGATGAATCAGTGTCATGCATGCAGAAGCCTCCTGTAGTTGGATACCATTGCTGAGGTGATGGCAGTGGTTCAAGCATTTTTTGTTTATTAGAACCAGGTACCTATGTTCTCATTCTGAATTTCACTGGTGAAGAAAAAGGTTTTGCAGCAGGAAGATTAAATGAGTCAGGAAAATTTAGAGTTCAAAGACATGCATATATCACCTTTGTTAAATTTTTTGGGAAAGTATGTGAGAAAGAGAGTGGCAATCATGGTAGAATTTTTAAGGAAAATAATAAAGCTTTCTAAGCCACTGTATGTGGATAGCTGCTTATATTCATTTTATGGAAAAAAGTTATCTTCATTACTTGGTCTGATGTCACTATGGAATTTTATTGTGATCCTGGTTCTATCTTGTAAAATTTTCATGGCAGAATCCAGAATATTCAAGACAGTATCCATGCTTTTTGGTGTAGAAAATGTTGCTGATGCCACATATTTTTACAAAAATGTGGAGAACTGAGATTAGAGCTTAGACAATTTGTATTGCATTAAGGTTATATTTTCCAGTCCTTTGAAGATAGGTCATAGTGTCTGTTTACAGGCTGATAAATTTAAGATCCCGTGTACACTGCTAATTGTTTTCAGAGGTGTTGTTTATGATGGATGTTTCCCATAGAGAAAGAGGCTGCACTTCCTTAATTCTGGTATTTTATCAAACATTTCTGACCATGATTTTTGGTAAGCAGAAACTACTTTTGTTACAGTCAGTGGCAAATGCCTCATAAAGAACTTGCTAAGGATGTTGTATGATTTCCTAAGCCTTTTAGAATTTTTGAATTTTCATTTTTAAAACCATGTCATGGTTTGACTCAGGATTGGCAATTAAACTGTTCACTGAAGAAAAAAAAATAGAAAAAAGAAAAAAAAACCTGACCTCATCCTGGCACAAACCACAAACTACTTATAAGAATTGTCTTTCTTCTCCAAAATCTTCTATGAATGTTTCCATGTTTGGAAAAGGATCACATAGAGTTTTCCAATGCAACAAGGGCTAGGCAGCCAAAGGTCTCCTGGAGCAAAACCTGTTATCAAGAAAGAGCCTTAAAGTGACCTGGCAAGAATTTCCTTGTGTTCTTCTGTTATTTGTGGGAGTGAGCAGGAATCTCTGCTTCATAACCATACCTTAGGAAAAGGATACATAGTTAATTTTCTCAGTGGAGAGCTCTGCTCACCAATCCATTTTCTGAATTTTTTGTATTTGTCACAGAACAAGCTGCTCACTTGCATTAAAAGAACATGCTTGCCTTTACTATCCATAAGTCTGTGTTCAAGACAAACTGTGTTCTTTATCTTTCTACTCCCTCCTGTTGTCAGGAGCTTCCAGTACTGAAATAATTTGCAAATAAAGATCCTAATTCTCAGTCTTAGATCTCAGTTCTGCAGCCTCTATGTGAGTGATTCCTGGTAACAGGAATTAGAGTATTGCAAATAAAGAAATTACTCAGGCAAATAAAGACTGCATGACCAGGTGCACATTACCTAGCCCTTAGAGATCTGCATCTTTAATCATTCAGGTCCACGTTTTATCATCAACTTATCTCATTTGAATCATGCCTGAATATATTTCTGCCTAGTAGCAATTAATTCCTGGTTGCAGCTGCCTGTTCTCAAATCACATGCTGTATTCATGTGCCTGCAATACATATAGTTAATTATGACAGAGGACCTGGTAGTGTTATTGAGCATCCAGGCAATTAGAGATTCTCATTAATTATGTACAGGGCTACCTGTGATTGGTGACATTGTCCACTTAGTATTGTCTATGTACTATTGAGCCTGCATAGAGAAAAATCATAAGACTTAACATGGAGAAAAAAATTGTGCTCTGTGAAGAAGAAGGTTGCCTAAGGATCCTCAGAAATAGGAGAAAAAAAATTACATTGATGTATTTCTGGAGTGTCTAATTTGCGATGGAATATCTTAGATATCTATCTTCCGTGAACGTTTTTGTTTCTTTCTTCTTGTTGTTTACCATAAAAAATTACTGTCTTTTGTGAGGTATGTTGATACTCTTTGGAGGGAAGGAAGAGGACTAACGTTGGCTGAGGGGTGCCCTGATGAACTCTTTTAGTTGCTGCAATCAGGTTTTTAGCAATAAGATAAAGAGTGGAGTCTTCCAAGGGTAAATCATGCTGACCAATCTTTTAGCCTCCTATAATGTCATAGCTGGCTGGTTGAATGATGGGAGAGCAGCAGATGTAATCCACCTGGACTTTTGACACCGTCTCTCATAATATCCTCACTAGGAAACTCGGGAAGTGCTGCTTCTGGCAAATTCACAAAAGAATTCTGTAACCTAATGGACTTTATTAACAGGAGCACACTCCTCCTCATTAAACTGCTTCCATGATGCTGTGTTGAGTTCTCACTGCCCTCCCCACTTTTCCCAACCTACAGAAATTATACCAACACACTGGAGCAAGTGCAGCAGAGGTTCACAAAGGTGCCCAGGGAACTGGAGCTCTTGCTGTGTGAGAGAGATGGAAAGACCTGGGCTTGCTCAGCCTGGAGGAGGGAAGGTTTCAGAGGGACTTTAGGGAATCCTTCCCTTACCTATAAGGAGGTATCAGGCTCTCAACATAAATAAAAGTTTTCCCACCATAGCAGCAGTGAAATAGCTTGCCCAGAGAGCTTGTGTGATCTTAATTACAGTACAGTAATTAATTACTGTACAGTACAGTACAGTTTTAACTGTGACTTGGTGGTATTGCAGGAATCCTTCTACAGACCCACCAATATTTAAGGTTTCTAAGTGGTAGATTAACAGTTTTGTTGCCACACTGGCCTCTAAACCATGATGCATGTGTCCCACATGGATATTATAGTATCCAGGGATCCTCTCTAGTCAGTTATAGGTTGTCCTGAGACAGCCTATGACATGTGCTGCCAGAAGAGCTGGACCCCACTAGCAGTTCTTGTTTGAGTTCTCCCCTTTTGCCTATGAGTATACAGGAGGACCCAGGAAGCACTGGCAGTGTTTGAAGGGACAGAAGGATCACCTCTGAGTGTGGGAGGAGGTGGCAGGCTGCCCAAAGATGGAAGGAAGGCAAAGTATCATGTAATCGGAAAACAGATAAAGCTGAAGAACGGATAGAGTTGTAGGAGCCCAAATTGGAAATGTTTGTAGTTACGTTCCTGTATGTTTATGTCACACAGGCACCCAACTCCTCTTAGCAACCAACTCTATTTAACATCTTATTTAATTAAAAATTTATCCAAGTCCTTTCTAAGTCTACCATCTTACTCATGCTGAGCTACTCTGATTTCATTATATTAGCAAAATCTACCTAATGTAAGCAACATCAGAATAAAGTGATGGGAAAGGCCAAATGCTGCAACACCATTCTCCAGCAGTAACTATAAACATGGAGCATTATCAGTCCTAGAAGCAGACACTGAGAAACCTGTCGTTAACTTCAGCATGTGCAGCTACTTAAAAGGGACTTAACTGAAAAGTAAAATCACTAGGAAAAAAACTGGTTCTTTCCTGGCCTAAACCAGGACAACGCTGTAGAGTGGAAAGGTCTCCCCCCAGCCTCCTTTTCTCCAGATTAAACAATACGAGTCCCTCAGATGCTCTTGATAAGGCTTCTTCTCTAGACCTTTCACCAGCTTTATTGCGCTTCTCTGAACTCACTCCAGCCCCGTATCCTTCTTGTAGTGAGGGGCCCAAAACTGAACACCGTACCTGAGGTGCAGCCTCACTAGTGCCAAGTACAGGGGGACAATTACTGCCCTAGTCCTGATGGCCGCACTGTTCTGGTACAAGCCAGGATGCCATTGGCCTTCTTGTCCACCTGGTCACACTGCTAGCTCCTATTCAGCTGGCTGTCAACCAATGCCCCCAGGTCCCTTTCAGCTGAGTAGCTTTCCAGTCACTCTGCCCCAAGCCTGTTGCGTTCCATGGCATTGTTTTGACCCAAGTGCAGGACCCAACACTTAGCCTTGTTAAATCTCATACAACGGCCTTGGACCAATGATCCAGCCTGTCCAGATCAATGTTTGACATCAGTACCTTATCCCTCTTTGGTTGGCTTTTTTTTTCTTTATGTGTTTGTTTCATTTTTCAGAGGCGCTGGTAAAGTTCCCCCTTTCTAAGATACCTAGTTTGTAGCGAGGACATGCCTGAAAAGAAGCAGTGCTGTAGTTCATATGTGGGTATGTTTTCCTCACACATATTCATATGATACTGCATCATAGCAGCAACATTTCTTTCCTAAGCAAGAAAACCCTATAAGAACAATTGTGGAAGGGGCAATCAAAGGAGAATAATTCCAATCAAATTCAATCTAACTGGTTTGTGAATAGCTAGTTTCACTGTTGTTGAACATCTACTCCTCAGTAATTAACACCTGAGGAAAGTCCTAATCTTTTAATTAGTATATGGATATATTATAGAGTTTAATACTAGCTTTGCATGTGAAGATGGCCATCTCCACTGTGAACTGTTAGGGATTTAGCTTAAATGGCAAAAACACAGAATAAATCTATTGTGATATAAATGTCTCTGTGAACAATGAGCTTCCAGAAAATAGTTACCTGTTCTGACAGAAGCGAAGGTAAAACTAATTATGCATGTCCTGTGAGTGGCTGAGATGAATGGGAAGCAGAAAATCCTGAAACAACTTCTGATACTAAGAATGAGTCTCAGAGGTCAACTGACATTTTTGTAAGCCTTAGTTTGCAAACCCACAAAACTGACAAGAACCGGGGTTTGAATTTCCTAACACTGACTAGGTGTAACCTGCAATGTTTCTTGTCCTCCTCACGTTTCTTGGGGGAACTTCCTTCTGCTTACCACTGTCCTTTGTCTCATGACAGCAAAGCTGTGCTTTGTGAAGGGTGTGGGTGAAAGAACTGTTGAAGGAAAAGAGTTGGAAATCTGACTCCCACTGAACTGAGTAGTGGCTTTGGCTCTGCTGCTGTGAATGCCAAGATCTCATTCCTGGACAGCAAAGGGAAGGGGAACTTTTTTCTCACAGAAATATCTTCCTGCAATATGCAGAAGTAAGGATGCACTAAGAGAAGGGTGGATAGATTAACAAAGTAAATGGATTATAGGTTGGAGTTTAAGGAAAAAAATATTTTGTGGGAAATAATGTGACTTTTAATCAGAGATAGCGAATCTGATTCAAATAAAGAAGAACTTCTAGGTTTAAGAAATCATAGATTCTTGTCAAGGTATTCCTATAAGATTTTCCGTATTCTGTTTTGGCTCTCTTGTGTTACTCTGAGACCTATGAGATACATACTTTGCCTTACTAAAGAACTCTTCAGTAGATTCTTTCATCCCATTTCTATGTTAACTTTAGGTTTCTTTTCTATACAGCATATAAAAGGTATGACTTGGGTCAGTTAAAAAAAGCCTACATTTTAGCAGTACAGTATTAATTAGAAGAAGATATTTCGGGTCTGCCATTCATTTTTGTATGAGTAACTGCTTTATTTCTGCAGCATGAGAAGTAAGCAGCTATTGTTCCAAATAATTATTTTTTAATTGTATGCAAGAAGATTATCTGCAAGTCTTCTGGAACCTAGTTAATTGATCAAATTGATCACAGATTGCACTAATGATGTAGCTGCAACATCTGACCAGGGGTTGTATTCACTACAATTTTTGGCTGCTTATGGCTCTGCAGGACAGGAACAATTAAAATTTAGATCTTATGAAATATTTTTCTTGTCTATATTTGTATAATTTCAGAATTTCAATGTTGCAGTTCCTAAGTGGTATGGGAAAAGACAGGATGATAAATACAAGTGCTTAGTTATCAAAATTATATATGTATTTATTATATATATTTAATAGCTGATGCTTTAATGTAATTAGTAGACTTTTATAGCTGCGAGGAATAATGTGAAAGTCATGGCAGTTTTTCCTTGCTTTCCCCGATTAACTCTTTAGTAACTTGGCTATTTTCTTTATTATGGACTAAAGTATTGCTTTGCTTATGCTAATTCCTGATGGACATGCCTTTTAATCTACTGTACATCCATCATGTACATCCATTTGTACTACTGCTTGAATTTCAGGAAGGTCTAGCATGGCTCTCTAGAGCAAAGTTATTCACATTAAATATTTATACCTGATTAAATGTATACAGAAAAATAAATCCTGCTCTTGCAATATTTTAGAGCCCAATCCATCTTGATGTTCAGGTAGTGAGATGGATTGCGAACCGGTTGAAAGGAAGAAGTCAGAGAGTTGTAGTCAACGGGACAGAATCTAGTTGGAGGCCTGTGACTAGTGGAGTCCCTCAGGGGTCAGTACTGGGACCGGTGTTGTTCAACATCTTCATCAACAACCTGGATGAGGGTACAGAATGTACCCTCAGCAAGTTTGCTGATGACACCAAGCTGGGAGGAGTGGCTGACACACCAGAAGGCTGTGCTGCCATTCAGAGAGACGTAGACAGGCTGGAGACTTGGGCAGGGAAAAACCTGATGAAGTTCAACAAGGGCAAGTGTAGAGTTTTGCATTTGGGGAAGAAAAACGCCGTGTATCAGTACAGGTTGGGGGCTGACCTGCTGGAGAGCAGTGTAGGTGAAAGGGACCTGGGGGTCCTGGTAGACAGGAGGATGACCATGAGCCAGCAATGTGCCCTTGTGGCTAAGAAGGCCAATGGCATCCTGGGGTGCATTAGAAAGGGCGTGGTTAGTCGGTCAAGAGAGGTTCTCCTCCCCCTCTATTCTGCATTGGTGAGGCCGCATCTGGACTATTGTGTCCAGTTCTGGGCCCCTCAGTTCAAGAAGGACAGGGAACTGCTTGAAAGAGTCCAGCGCAGACCCACAAAGATGATTAAGGGAGTGGAACATCTCCCTTACGAGGAAAGGCTGAGGGAGCTGGGTCTCTTTAGTTTGGAGAAAAGGAGACTGAGGGGTGACCTCATCAATGTTTACAAATACGTAAAGGGTGAGTGTCAAGAAGATGGAGTTAAGCTTTTTTCAGTGATGACCAGTGATAGGACAAGGAGTAATGGATACAAGTTGGAGCATAGGAGGTTTAAGGTGAATATCAGAAAAATTTTTTTTTACTGTGAGAGTGACAGAGCACTGGAACAGGCTGCCCAGAGAGGTTGTGGAGTCGTCTTCACTGGAGACGTTCAAAACCCGCCTGGACGCATTCCTGTGTGATGTACTCTAGGTGACCCTGCTCTGGCAGGGGGGTTGGACTAGATGATCTTTCGAGGTCCCTTCCAACCCCTAGGATTCTATGATTCTATGATTCTGTGATCCATCACCCCAGAACCAGCAGGAGACATGCACAGAGTTGTTTGATCGAACAGTAGAAGCCAATACTATCGTATCATCTTCTGTCGACCCATTGTGCAATAACATCACAGCACATACAACTCTTGCCATATAGCTCAGTGTATCACCAAGGCATGTGCTTACACTTTTGAGTCAGTAGAAGTTTTGTCCTTGTTTTTATGAAGCCATTATTTCTCTGCAGAATTCCTGCTGCTAGCTGTCCCAAAGAAGCAGGAGCATCCTTTCCCTTAACCTTTTGCATATGATACTCCACTTCTTCTTTTGAATGAGAAGTTAATGTGGGGGATTCATTTCCCATAAAAAAGGCAATGTATGAAACAGGAGATTAAATAGTATTTTTCTTTGAGGTGAATTTAATAATGGGATATGATATTTTGTTTAAAAATAATTGTTGTTTAATTACAGTAATAAAAAAGCTCTCAAAATAATTATTCTGCAACACTTCGTGGAACGTGAAAGCTGTGTGTTATTTTAAAGAGTGTTTCCATCAAGGTCTTACTCTACTATCAGTCTTTCAGCTAGTTTCAGGTAGCATCCTTAACAGTTGGCAGCCTAAGAGATCCCTACCAGCTGGGGACTGCCTATACACCTGACAGTCTCCCTGATAATGTATAAGAGCATCTCAGATGTTTCCTATTGCTTTTATGTTATTGTCCGCATCTTTGGGTCTATCCTGATCTGTGTATCAGCTGTACCATATTCTCCCAATCCACTTCTTTCTTTCTTTTATTCTTGTCCCTGGTATTGTTTTTTGTTAATGCTGATACTGATACCTCTTTCTAGCTGACTTCTTAGTGTTTCTTCTGTCATGCCTCCATCTAGTTGTGGACTCTGTTACTCTGTGGTTGGCGTTCCTCACCTTTTGCCTGCCTTCAGACTGCACCCGGCCTTGAAGCATGTGTCCACCTCTTCTCGTGCACCTTAGCCAGACCTTCTATAACTTTATTTCTTAACCCTTTACCTTTTCTTTCTGATTTGGCCAGACTAGTACTCCTGTTTGTTATTTGAGTTGTATAGTTGAGTTGGAGCACAGTGATACCCAAAGTTTCCTGTCCCCAAGTGCTAGCTTAATTTGTGATGTCAGTTAGCCTTCAAGTCATAGAATCATAGAATCATGGAATGGTTTGCATTGAAAGGGACCTTAAAGGTCACCTAGTTCCAATACCCCTGCATGGACAGGGATACTTCCCATTAGACCAGGTTGCTTCGAGCCCCATCCAACCTGCCCTTGAACACTTGCAGGAAGGTGGCATCCACAACTTCCCTGGGCAACCTGTTCCAGTGTCTCACCACACTCACACTAAATAATTTCTTCCTAATGTCACATCTAAATCTGCTGTCTTCCAGTTTAAAAGCAATTACCCCTTGTCCTATCACTACAAACCCTTATAAAAAGTCCTTTCCCAACTTTCCTATAAGCCCCCTGCAGATATAGGAAGGTCATTGGAGCCTTCTCTTCTCCAGGCTGAACAAGCCCAGCTCTCTCACCCTTTCTTCATAGGAGAGGTGATCTAGCCCTCTGATCATCTTTGTGGCCCTCCTCTGGATTTGCTCCAACAGTTTCATGTTCTTCCTGTGTTGGAGGCTCCAGGACTGGACACAGAGCTCCAGGTGGGGTCTCACCAAAGCAGAATAGGGGTGAAGAATCACCTCCTTCAACCTGCTGGTCGCACTTCTTTTGATGCATACAATTGGCTTTCTGGCCTGCAAGCACACAATGCCTGTTGAGCTTCTCATCAGTTGACATCCCCAAGTCCTTTTACTCAGGGCTGTTATCAATCCATTCTCTGCCCAACCTGTATTTATGCTTGGGATTGCCCGAACCCATGTGCAGGACATTGCACTTGGCCTTATTGGACTTCATGAAGTTGACATAGGACCACCTCTCAAGCCTGTCAAGGTCCTTCTGGATGACCTCACTTCCCTCCAGCATGTTAACCACACCACACAGCTTGGTGTCATTAACAAACTCCAACAGTAATTGAGAACAAAACTCAGAGCATGTCAGGGTTTAAAAGACAAAATAAGAAGGAAGTTGAGCAAATTTGTATGTAAAAGAACTGTTTATATGCATATGTCTATGAAATGACTAGATATCCACCAGGTCTTCTTCAGGCCATTTCTATTTTCATAGCAGCAAGCCCTTCAGTGTTCTTAATATTTATTCTACAATTATATTTTTCAGGTCCAGGAGGACCTGTACAAGAGAGCCTTTTAATGTGGATGAGCTCTCAGGCATTTTCTGTCTACTTCAGAGCTTATTTTAAACCATCATTAACTGCAAAAGTCTAATTCTGCTCAAGTGCAGAACTGCACCAGGCTAAGAGATTATAAAATTAAGCATTGTGTGTGTAACCTCAGAGTACAGACAGATTGTAGTCAGTCCTCATGCTTTAAGCACTTGTTTCTGAGATCGAAGCTTGACTCCTTGGTCAAAGTTGTTACACTGGAATTTATTTCAGGGTCTGAGAGATTCTGCTTTCAGATAACAAAAAATTTTTCCACCCAAACTTCTTTCTAGTATCTATGGTTGTACTTGGTATTCACTGGGCTTTTGAATGAGTAAAAAATTCAAGATAAAATTATTAATGCTGATTTGAGAAAAGTAAATGCTTCATGTTAGTCTTTCTTGTAATTTTTTCAATTGTGAAATGATTATAGGAATCAAAATTTCATATAGAAGAGATTACTCCAACCCAAACATCATAGTACATTTTAGACAATAGTAATGAAGTTAGGGCTTATTTTATATTTAAGCATCTGACTAATTCTACTAACAACGGACTCTCTAGACATTGTATTTACCTTGTGTGTAAATATTTTGCTGGATCAAATGTTCCACACCACACGGGACTGGAACAACTCGAGAGATACTTGGCATTTCCTGTGTTTTAAGAAAGAAATCACAGTCATGTATGTGATAAAACTGGATAATAGCAAATACCATAAGTATTAATAAGTAAATTAACAAATAATAGGAAAATGTGTTTGAATATCCAAATAGTTATTAGCTAAACCCACAGCTAATACAAAATGTGAGGAAAGGAAAATTTGGCCTAAAGTGAATTATATCTTTGAAATAAGGCCATCTCTTCTGTGTTAAACTACACATTGACTGTGTAGTTCAAATGACCTTACTTATGTTAATGCCATTTCTAGATTTACTTCAGGGAGCATTTGACAGGGGTTGGGAACATTATGCAATTCACAATTAGATTACTTTCAGAGCACCACTGTGATACACACCTTTTCACAGAAAACATATGAATCACAGTTTTATAATTGCTCTTTATTTGCAGCAGTGCCCACACTGTGCTTCCTGTTTTTCAAACTTGCCCAGCTCTTGCTAAGCAGCTCAGTGTAATACTGACCAGAGGCATAGCAGGGGGCAATTTGCAGTAGTCAATTACAACAGGTCAAGGGCTCACTGTAAGCAAGTGTAGCAGAAGAGTATAGCAAACGACTTAAGTGAAATAGTGCTAGGGGTCTTGGGGCTGAGCTAAGGGAGCTGTCCCATGCACAGTGGAAGCAGACACAGGCGAGAATTAGATGAAGATACAGTAGTGTGGATGAATGACCGGATGAACAGCAGTACTTGGTAAGCAGAAAGAAGTTGATCATGCTCTGGTGGTGTGCAGTCCACTGCTTTTCTACCGTAGTCCAGTGCCATGTGGTATGTAGTCAGAGCTGCAGTATCCAACTGACTGTACCCCAAATGACAAGTGCTGGGTTGGCATATGTGAACTGTGTCTGCCAGCTTGGATGGTAAATACTGAGATTGACCAGAAGCACTTCCTCCAGAGTTGAAAGCCTGAGATGCTGCACTAAACAGGGAAGCCTCAGAAGCAAGAGATGTAATAGATTCTTCTTCTGCTGATAGCACTGGAATTCACACTGCAACACATCCTCATTACTGTGGTTGGCAATTATCTTCTGAAGATAAAGATTTTCATGTAGATTTTTTCAATTTCAGCAACTTAAGTAAATTATTCTTTTGAACATGGTAATGGATTCCCCTAAAAATTCCCCTAAAAATATGCAGCAATTATAAGCCCTGTTCCTGCTTAAGAAAAATGCAAATAGATGTGGTTGGTCTTTCATTAAAAAAAAGATGTCATGATTAAGTCTTAAAAAGTCTTTGAAAATCAGGCATTTTCTTATCTTATTCTGTATGGTCAGTTGCACACAAAAGGCAGAGGTATACCAGGTACCTTGTAGAAAAAGCCATCAATATTTTTCACTGCATCTTTCTTAAAATTCAGGCCTTAGCATTAAGTCAGTTTTGTCATATAATCCAATTAAATGCCCACTACACACCTCTGACTGTAAATGTAGGTAATATAATAATGGGAGGCATCTTTGTTCTGCAGTCATGCATTGTGTTGCAATTGCATTTTCTATATTGGAGGGAAGCTGTATCATGATAGTATACAGCAGTTTTTTACTGCTTTGGAGCAAATTAACTCTGTAGTAAGGATTCAGTTGCTCTTCTCAGCAAAACAGACAGTTGGAAAGGAAGAGGAAATCTGGCATAGTTAAAAGAGGTCTTGCATTTAATATTCTGTCTTGCTATACATGGACAATTCACTAAAGCTTTTCTGTTTCAGACACTCCACCTCTGAACTAACCCTTCAACTAACCCATTTCATTTTACTATAGAGATAAATAGGTTATCACTGCATAAAGGAACTTTCAGAATCAGAGAGCTAAGATGGAGAGGACAGTGTATCATGTTTAAACCACAAAATATAGCTGTGGTGTGCAGCATTAAGAAGTAAAAAAGTGTACCTTGCAGAGATTTTTCTTGCTTTAGTTTTCAGCATTGTCTTATACTATTTACTGAATTAAAATATAATCAAATGAACAAAAAAATAAGCAAACCCCAAAACAATTCTGAGCTTCCTAAGCTAAGTGAGTTTTTATTAAGCCACCATCATGACATAAGAATGATCTTAGGTCATCAGTCAGGACTCATGTATCATTTCTTGTCACTGGTGCCTCATGACCCTTATCACTGCCCATGCCTCATGCCACACTTAAGTCAATTCAAACTTCCCTAGCCCTAATCACACTACATATATCCATATATACATCCATGAGGTAACAGTCAGAGGAGAGGCTAGATACTTGTTTAGACCTCAGAGTTTGAAAGTATACCACCTACCTTAGTCATCATATTCCTCCCCTACTCCCCTTTTTCATAAGATTTAACCTCAATTATTATAAAAATGGAATTTACAATTTTGTGTTTGAGCCTGTATAATTTTTTTATTTTTTTTAAGAAGGGACTTATATATATCTTATATATATAATTATGTATAATAGGTTTGTTGCTATACACTTTTCAGGTTATTTCCAGCAGTCTTTCCAAAGACATGTTAATTCACAGCAGGTTCTGAAAAAGTACATGGTGACTCTGACATTCCAGTTTTTATATTTGAGATAAGCATTTGGTAAAACTAGTAAAAGATATGAGAGCAGAGAATAATTTTGTGGTCAGTAATTTTTCTCCAAGATCAGTTAAATAGTGCTGTGAGATTAAGACCATGCTTGGGTATACAAAGTGACTAAATTGAGTGCATTTTGCTTGAGTTTAAAATGATTTTAATGTATTACTAGTTATTGATTGGATCTACTATTTCCCTGTATTACACTGTCAACTACGTGTCATACTTTATTATGAAACATCCGTGCTAGAACCACTTGAACATTTACTATATAGTGCCTGGTGATCAGTCAACCGTTTGTGTTATTTTCCCATAAATACTTGAGTTGTTTTTGCTCCTGGTATGTCTGTTTTGAGCAAGATCTAGAGCTGAAACAGTATCTTAAAAAATAAAATAATATAAAATAAAATAAAATACCCACATAACTTTTCTTCAGGAAGTACATAGAAGTTAATATAATTAAAACATAGAAAAACATAAATACAACATTACATTATAAAAAAAGGTAAATTTTATAGTGACTCCAATGTCAGTAGGAATAAATTACTAAAAATTTTAATTCTTTCATTTGGAAAGTTAGATTTTCCCTGTCTAAGGACTGAATTGGGCTTCATTCCTTTTAGATTCCTTTTAATCCTTTCTTTAGAGCCTATTAATCCTTACTTTTTTTGTACTGTCAGTTGCATCCTCAGCCTTATTGAACACCCAGTGCTGTCCTATAGAGCTGTCCTCATTTGCTGTTTTGAAGACTAGGTAACTGAAGTACTAAGGAACTCCTGTGTAGGTACAGAAGAGAAGTTTGTGCTAAGTTTCAGGAACATGTAATTTCCTGTAGCCTTCAGTAGCTTTGGCATCAAAGAAAATACAGTACAATTTGAAGGATTGTATTCTATCCATCTTAGCCAAAACTGTGTGTCATACCTGTCACATTTTCATCATACTGGAGATTAAAAGGGAAAAAATGGAAGAAAAATCATGTTTCCCACATCCATTTGTTGCCTTCTTCTCATCAGGAAAGGTCACTTTGAAACCCAAAGCACATTTAAATGCTTCTAGATCTGAATATAATTTCCATGCTTAAATAGTCAGTTCTGTCATCTTCTAAAATTGCTGTTTGTGATGGCAGATGTTTGGAAAGGAGTATTTTCCCCTCTATTCCCACCCTGTTAGGATCAGTTAGAGTTAGCAAAGTCAACAACTTCTGTTTGATCTGTCTGCTGTGGGCTGAAACATCAGCCCCTGGAGGCCTATGTGGAGCTGACTAGTAAGCAACTGGCAAATTATCCTCCTCTTTCTTGCTTTCTTGGAGCAGCAGTTTTTGAGCATGCTTAGCTTAAAAGTAAAATGACCAGAATTTGGAAATTTGTATTTTAATCCTCCCCTACCCCCTGGTTATTAGAAAGCATATCAGAAAAAAAAACTAATTTCAAGGGTCAGTTCTCACTTTGATCTTTGTTATTCAAGTCTCCTTTTTGGCTGTCAGTCTGTCTTGTCAGTCACAGTAGCATTTTGTCAGCTGATAAACGATAATTAAATTATGTCTGTACAATAGGATAACATGTCCCACAATTTAATCAAATCTGGGTAGAAGTAATCTTCATTTTTTATCCAGGATCAAAGAACACATGATTGAGCATCTAATAATGCAATTTCCAGTTAATATGCTGGTGAGTGTATATTCAGTGAAAAGATTACTGAGGTTTCTGTTCAGGCTGCTACAGCCAAAGGCAGAGATTGCATGCAGGGAAAATACACGTCCAGCTGAAAAGATGTCTTTTGCAGTGAAAGAGGCTGGGAGAAGTGCAATTAAGAAACCTGAGTTATGTTAACTCTGCTGCATACTTAACAGCTGCTCTATCAAAGGATTTATTAATTTGGCTTTTGAAATTAATTTCATCTAATCTGTGGCTGAAAAAGATTAATTTGATTTGCTGTCATTTACCTGTAACTTTGTAGTCTAGTTTCTTTGGTGAATAATACATGAAACTGAAATAACTACAGCATCTCTGTAAGTCTGCATTTCTGACTCATACTTCTGAGGTTAACTCTTCTGTAAGGTAACTCTTTGTTCATAAGTAATGAAATGTGAATGCATTTGGCAACAATTATAAATAGATATGTTTTCTTCTCCTCATGCTTAGATGAGGTAAGTCAGAATTCTGGGACTGCAGGCACAAATTTGCAGTGTGAAAAATTTGCTTTCTTTATCCCTGACATAAATACATAATACCTTATCTCACAATAGGAACAGTAGAATATATTATATGCATATGTTAATATTATATTTTTTTATGAATGTCTGTATATACCCAGAAACTTGCACCTATACCATCATATTGTTTACAAATTAATGAACCCTACTACTGCTATAAACCCACTATTATGTAACTGTTAGAAGACTGAGAAGGAATGGGATAGAGCTGTAATAGAATACAATGGCCTTCTTCAAAGTCTGTCTTGGTTTTACTGCATTTTTTAATTAGAGAAGAGGTAGAACAATGTATACATTGAAGCAGGACTGCAGGATGTCATCAAACATCTACTGCTTCTCTGTAGAGAGTTCTACACTGTAGGCAGATAAGCCTATTGGAAGTTATACAATTGAGGTGCTGGAGTGTGTCCAAAGAAAGGCAATGAAGCTGGTGATGGGCCTTGAGAACAAGTCTTATGAGGAGTGGCTGAGGGAACTGGGGCTATTTAGTTTGTAGAAAAGGAGGCTGAGAGGAGACCTCATCACCCTCTACAACTGCCTGAAAGGACGCTGTGGAGAGGTAGGCACTGGTCTCTTCTCGCAAGGAACTGATGATAGAACAAGAGGGAATGGTCTCAAGCTGCACCAGGGGAGGTTAGAGTAGACATTAGGAAGAACTTTTTCCCTGAAAGGATTGTCAGACACTGAAACATGCTGTCCAGGGAGGTGGTTGAGTCACCATTCCTGGATGTGTTTAAAAGTTGTCTAGACGTGGTGCTTGGGAATATGGTTTAGTGCTATATTTGGAAGAGAAGGGTTAATGGTTGGACTCAATGATCTTCAAGATCTTTACCAACCTAAGTGATTCTATGATTCTGTGATTCACACTCAATTTGGTTTTAGACTGTTCTTTGACTGTATGTAAGCCAAATGTCTGGTATTGTAGTAGCTAGTGCTTTAATGTAATGCTTACAATTTCATTTGCTACAGACTTCACAGCTGGTCATTTTTCTACTTTCATTAGACTGTAATTTCTTATTCCATTATGATGCATTCCAACATGATAACTCTGATTACTGGAAAAACACCAGTCACTTGAAAATCACAGCAGAAGAGCAACACTCTTTAAGTACATCATATACAATCAAAGCCCTACATTTATTTATTTATTTATTTATTTAGTATTGAGATAATTGCATTTAAAACTTTTCATATAACCTATGGCAGTAACTCTGCCTGGTAATACATAGAAGAATTATAGAGTGTTTTTGGAAATAAAGGTGCATTTCAATCAGGCATTATCCTAACAGGTCAAAATGCTTTCATTCATTTCATTTTCCTTTGGTACTTGATTTGACCTCATGTGATGACATTGCAGTTTCAGGGCTGATAGATTTATCCCCCTTGATCAGCATAAATGGTTTGGGATCTTCCTAAAAGGTTAATTACTTTACTATTATCTAGATATTATCTAGATAATATCTGTCTTTAAACTTATTTTTACTTAAATGAAAAGTAAGTCTGGACATAAAGTAACTGTTAACAGCTACAGAAGAAAGAAGCCTTTTTTCTCTAACTGCATTTTACCTGAAAATTTCATGTTATGGGATCCCATAATCCACTGTTTCACTGTGAGAATTAAGTTAGAGATTACTATAAAGTTAGAAACACTTGGAGTTCCTCAGAAACCTGAGAAGCCTATTTGCTTGGATTCTAAAAGGATCTGTTGTGTTTGGGTGACATAATAGAAGTGAATCTTTAAATAATTGCCGAAAATTATCAGGTTTAAAGTGATACAGCATCTCTTGTGCCTTTGTCCATATTGTGCTCTATGAGAATGTAAATGTGGAGTAGAGAACAGCCCAGGGACAGTCAGGCCTACATATCTATATCCATTTGTTCACCTAAGATATGATCCCAGATTGTGATTAACATTCTAGTCCTCCTCCAGCAAAGCACCTGAAAGCGTGAATTGCTTTCGGAAGTTACTTCTCTGCATGGGAACTTCTGGATGTTGCTTTTTCTCAAAGTGTATCAACCTACCTATGCATTTGTGAAGTTAGACATATACTCTTTGTTAAGAACAGGTTCTAGATCCTCTTGCCAGGTTCCGTAGACACTTGTAGAATTTCAAAGCCTGTTCCTTCAAGTATAGAAATCTTGCAGCTGCTTTTTTTGCCTGATGCTTTTAGAAATATAAATCTAGGAGGAAAATTTCCTAGTTAATATCATTCTTCTTTTGATACATGTTTTTTTTTTTACATATTGTTCCATATATTGAAGAAACTTTGAATAAATGTATCTTTTTTTGAATAGTTGTTGAAACCACTTTTGCTCATCACTCTGTGCAGTAAAAAAAAATAAAAATATCGGGTTTTCTAGCAAGATTTTGGCAGCACCTGACACTAAATACTAGTTTTGAGCCTTCTTGAATGTTTTGTAAGATAATAAGAATTACTATATTGCATCAGACCAAAGGTCCAGTTAGTACATTCAGTACTTTCCCCTACAGCAGTTACCAGTAATGGATACTGAAAGAAAATGCCTGAAGAACTAGTAAGTGTATTTCTACATAAATAGGCTGTAAATACTACCTGTCTTCTAGTTTGTTCAGGCATGTGAATTTGCATACTCACATCTACCTGCATAGCTATATTTTTCTCACAGAGGTTGTAATTTCCACAGGAAAGTGTCTTGCAACCTATTTGGCAGGTGGGAAGTGAGCTGAAATTGTACTGTCTTTAAGGATTGGAAAGTAAATGACCAGATACTTAAAGCCTCAGCATGCAAATTGTTTAGGCATTTAAAAACACAGCACATCCAGTAAATCCCCCTAAATGCATTTAGTAGCTTTGTATGCTTGTACTTTGATAAAATCCACATTCAACTTAATGACCGCTCTTTTTGAAGACTTTTTTCAGAGGTGTTTACACCTAGGGCCAAATACTTAGGTAATGAAAACATATATAGCATTTTTTTAATACAAGTGTAAAATTGTAATACTTAAAAAAAAAAAAAAAAAAAAAAAGTCCAAACTAATCAAAGAACTTTGCAGTGATCAAGGAAGTAGCATCACTGCATTTCCTCTAGTGCTGGATCATGAACTGTCTGCTTACAGATTGTCAGTTGGGATGTTAGTTCTGTTTGCAATAATACTGGAAGCTTATCTATTATATAAAACCTGCTGATTATTTTAGAATTTATTTGGACAAAAGCGTAAGGGAACAATGTGTGACCATTCCTGAGAAGGTAACAGAATGAGATAATGTGGTTTTTATTCGGCTTCCTATATGAACATAGATGTCTGTAGTGGTGGTACCCACACCAGCTACTGTACCTCAATCTCTTGTGCAGTGGCCATTACTCCAAAACAGATGACATATGTAAAAAGGCTAAAATAAATCAATAAACATAAATATTATATGTATACTGTATTTATATTTCTATTTAATTTGCTATATTATTACTTATGAATAAATATGTTAAATTTTAAAGGATGTTAAGGTACTTGAGTGAGGTACTTGAAGAGGGCAACAAAGCTGGTGAAAGGGCTGGAAGGCATGTCCTGTGAGAAGCTGTGAGGACTGTGAGTTTCTCTAGTTTGGAGAGGAGGCTGAGGGTGAGCTCATTGCTCATCACAGCTTTCTGAGGGAAAGTGGAGGGGGAGGTGCTGAACTCTCTTCCCTTGTGCCCAGTGATAGAACAGATGGGAATGGCCAAAGCTGTACTAGGAAAGGCTCAGACTGGGTATTAGGAAACATTTCTTCACTGACAAACCCTGGAACCGGCTTCCTAGAGAGGTGGTTGATCCCCAAGCCTGTCAATGTTTAAGAGAAATTTGGACAATGGCCTTAATAACACACTTTAGCTTTTGGTCAGCCCTGATGTAGTCAGGTAGTTGGAGTAGTTGATCATTGTAGATCCCTTCCAAATTAGCTATTCTATTCTAGTCTGTTCTGTCTGTCAATTTTGCTTTCTGGTGAGACTGTTTTTCTCAAAAGCTTGAGTTTAAAATTATAAAAAGTCATTAGAATTGCTAAATATAATTATACATATGCTAAACACATATCTTTCAACAACTCTGAGCTAAAAATGAAGAGACACCAGGAGCCAAATTAAACAGTAATTTAGCTGAAATCTAATTTAAATATGTCACTTTATGCTAGAACTTCCCAAGAAAGGAATGCAAAGGTAAAGGCACTGTACTTGAAATAATGTAAGATCATAGTTTAGTTACACCTGACAGACTTAACTTATTTTTACAACTCTGTCTTTAACCATTTACAGTCATGATTAGTTGATATGTGTTAAACTATATCAGCTGCTGAAACATTTTCAGGGTAAATAAATATTTCCTTATCAGAATTACCTGTGCTCTCTTAAATTACATTTCTTGCATCAAACAGGAATGTGAGAGGAGTGTTCTGGGTATAATAACCTTTGTATATGCAGTCATAGCATAGAGATATTTACTGACAAGCAAGAGAACACAGAGGACTTTAGTTTAAAGAATGTATTTTCCAGATAAAAACCCACCCCAAATCATACACAAGATTATGTTGCTGTTTCTATTTGGCATCTGTAACATCTTCTTTCCTTTGTGAAGAGATTCCAGCAGTGCTTATGGTGTACCTAAGAATTACACTGTGTTTTGATAAGACTTTTCAAAATTATTACTTCAAAACAATTTCAAGATCCCTCAAATTAATAGAAAAATCGTATCTAGGTGGAGGTCATTCTAGCAGACTATTGGTGACAAAGGGATCTTTTTGTTATAGAGGTTATGTCCTAATTTTTCCACAAGGAAACTAAAATAATTAAAAACCAGAAAAATAAATTTTCCAGGGTCATAGGCATAAGACCACAGCATTAAGATTGGCACTGTTGCAGCCTGTCCTCGTCTCCCTATAAGAAGGACAACCACTGTTTTTTTAGTGTCTAAATTACCAAGCAAATTCCTGGAGCTCAAGGAGACTGGTTGTCAAGCTTGAAGATTGTCTATAGTGTATTTGAGTGTGAGGTTTCTAAGATTACCATTCCTTGTAACATTATTATAAAGCTAACATTTTATGTCTCTTTCACTTAGAGTCGGGTTGTTCTGATCCTCCCAAGCTTTGCTGGAACTCGATGCCAGTTGGCAGCATTCAAAATTTATTTTTGTTTTAGTAATTCTTTTTTTTTTTAATACAGTAATTTAAGTCCGTATTAGATGCCTTTTGGTTTTTTTCATTAAGCACTGTGACACATTTTTGGTCTCCAAGTACAAGATTTAAAAAAAAATAAGTTGAAGGAGACAGTGATACCATGGCTTTCCTGAACTTTGTGATTTACAAAGGCATGGTTCCTCAACTGCAGAGAATGAACATTTTTATGCTCGTTTTAAAAAGGACAGCCCTTGCAAGCCCTTTTTTACTAGCCACATTTGGAATAATGCCTCTCCCCACTGTTCTGACCAAACTTCTTTCCAACAGGCCCTGCCATGCTTCTGCATTCCTCCCATGTATATGATGAATGAACTGTCAGTTGTGTTTCTGAGGAGAGTTCTAAGGACTATCATATAGGCACAGCAGATGTGCACTGGCAAGTGAAGCAGCTGTTTTTTCACTCTACCTTGTTTTTTTTTCTTATGCACATACATATATTTCTAAAAGCACATGTATGCATATACATGCACACATATATATAAATATATAAATATACACACATATATATATGAAAGACAGAATTGCAGGGAAACCAAAGCCATGAAAAGTCTAGAAGGTGCTGCTGACTGGAGATAGGTATGTAAGTAAAGACTGAGTTGGCAATATGCAGTATTCTGTCTTGTGCATACATTAGCTGAAGAAACTGGTTTTAACTGTGTTTTTGTCACCGTTTGACTCAGGTTCAACAACAATGCTCTCAATCCCCTCCTCCTCCCACCCAGGCAGGGAAGGAGAAAGAGAAAAAGAGAGAGACTTTACTGGATGGAAGACTAAACTACACGGCTTTAATTAAACACTAATGATATAGGAAAATATATACAATTATATACAAATATGTTCAGGTATGTGCTAAAGCCCGATTGATGGATCCTCTGGTATTAACTAACCAGGTGGCCTTTGCCAAATTTTTGTCCCAGTTTTTGAAGGTTCCACTACCCATTGCCTTCAGGGTAGCTTTCAACAGACCATTGTACCTTTCAATTTTCCCTGAGGCTTGCGCATAGTATGAGATATGGTATGTCTACTCAATACCATGCTCTTTAGCCCAGTCAGTCACAAGATTGTTTTTGAAATGAGTCCCATTGTCTGACTCAGTTCTTTTTGGAGTACCATGTCTCCACAAGATTTGCTTCTCAAGCCCCAGGATAATATGTGGCATGAGGCACAGGATATGTTTCCCTGCTCTGCTACTAATTAAAAGAAAGCTTACTGAAGGAAAAAAGTATCAGGAAAAGGAAAACTGGCTTCATCCTGTCTCAAACCAGGACAGTTTTCCTTCCTACTTGTAAATGTTCATGTCTATGTATCTATGTACTATGTTTCTGCACTTTCTGTTGGAAGTGCTGTTTGTTGAGAAATGGTGCTCCAGGCATAGTCAGCTCCTCCTGCTCCAGCACCTTTTTTCTTGGTCCACTTTCTTCATGCCCTGCCCAGTTGCTTCTGCTGTACACCCACAGCTACTCTTCTTGGCTGATTAGCAGCAGGTGACAGATAGGTTTGCTCCTGTTTGTCCCTCACATCAAGACAATTTTTGCAGAGGTTGTCCCTTGCCTCTCGCTGAACAGCTTTCATACTTTTTTTGTTTGTTTGTCATACTTTTTTTCTTTTTATCCTTTCTTCTCAGAGATCCCCAAGGTAAGATCAGAGATATCTTTTGTGTTGCTCTGAATCCAGTTTAGGTTTTCATTCACTTACTGCCTTGAGTCCTTTTATGTATCAGTAGAAGTGAGAGAAATACAGAGGCTCTTTGGTAGAACATATAAGTAATCTTTGGGAGGCAGCAGAAGGAAAGAAACGTGAAACTCAGAAAGGAGCAGCAGTTTTTCATTGCTGTGCCAATTTTGTTTACCTTAACAGAAAATTTTGTTCTGCAAAGTGAGAATTTGCCCAATTCACATTTCTAATTTTATCTTTGTGTTGGCCTTGTCTTCAAATGTGGATGTGCAGCAGAGATACAAATACCATCCAAGAAATACTGTCTGCTGCTGCCAGGTTTTTTTTGGCACAGAACACAAGCTGTTTTGTGATATGAATAAAACTTGTAATGTGGGGAAGAAGATGTAAAAAGATATTTGTGTAGCATACAGGCCACAACTGCAGAGGCACAGAGTCACTTGGTGTGCCACAAAATAAGTTTGTGGTTTGCAGACTGAAGTCCTTGTGACAGACTCATTAAAAGTTCTTGCTGCCATATACTGTTAGCTTTCACCTTCAAAACTGTCTACATTAATAATGAGCAACTCCATTTGGAATTTATTTACATACAGTATTGTTCCTAGAAGTCATGAAGTGCTAGTCAAGGGTGGGAGGGAGAGCACACGCTCAGAAATTAATTTAAAAATATTTGTCATGGTCTAAGCTGGAATTTCCCATTCTGGATTAAGTCTAGTTTAGTAGGACTTGACAGTAAGGTTGATTTACTTCTGTTAAGGTAACTGACCTAACTGTACTTTGCAAGCCTAAATAGTTTCTATTTGCAAGATTATCAGAACTGTTTTGTATTTTGAGGCTTTCCAGCCCCATAGACTCTTTAACTTCATGTGGAATACATGTTCTTCTTAAGTCTACTTGCTATTCCTGTGTTTCTGCTTGCACAGATGGCTGTGACATTATATCCCCATTCCTCTCAGAACACTGTTGTCAGTAGCTGGAGCATTCCTTATACACTAAGGCCTTTAGCAGTATGGTAGTTACAGAGTAATAGTGAGAATCTGTAGGAAATGTCCCATAATGTTATTATGGTTGTTTCAAAGGAGGAGCACAGGACAAAACTTGGATCATGTGGCTGCTGTAAAAATAACGTATCTCCACTTTAGTCTTTATTGTACTGTCAAATTCACAGCATTGTACTGTCCAATTCATGGCTTTAATTTTTACTCAAATGAAGAGCCAAGGTAATATAGAATCATCTATCTCCATACCATTTGATAAATAGATTGTAAATGAGAGTTGGCCAAACACATTCCAGATTGTTGTCTTCACCCTCAGTCAGAAACAGAATGTATAAAATTGAAATTATAAGTGAAATTTTTTTAAAAAAAACAACAGCAAAAAATGACATTCAACAAAGGAAAACAAAACATACTAGAGACATCAGAGCATACAAGGCCAAACTGTGGAAGTCTCAGAGTCTTCCAGGTAGTCAGGACCATGGGCTATTAGCCAGCATACTGTATGCCATGCTCAGAAACTAAATAATTTCTAAAGTACTGTGTCCACTAAACCTTATCACTCTATCATTAAGTATCAAAAATCTGGTGCCTATTAAAAAAAGATTCACTAAGATAGGATCACCTAACCAGAAGCAAACATAATTCTGGGAATTTTGTTAAAAACAAAATTCCTGAAATTCATTATAATATTTGCAAATATTTCTTGCAGCTGCTGAGACCCTTGGGTTTTTGTTTGTTTTGACTAATATTTGTAAAGTGTCTCTTTTTGTATTCTGTGCATGGATCTTTTCATAAAGCATTCTATCACCATCATTCATTCCCTCCTGCTTTTCCACTCCTTTAATGAACAAGCAGTTGTCCTTACCAGACATTACCTACATGAATGAAAAGGTCCCCAGGATGATCTCTGTCTTGTTTCCTGCCCATCAAAGATGAAAATGAACCATCTTGGTTAAAATGCCAGTCAATGATAGGTCAAATTTAATTATTCTTCAGGAATATTTTATTTTGTTTGCTTAGAAATAAACATCAGTTCGTGCAAAATACAGACACTGTATTTCAGATTTTAATTATAAAAATATTGTAATCAGATTAATTCCATGGTTTTGCATAAAAAATAGCAGCAGCCAGTACTATACCTGATTTGGAAAAAGTTTTCTTCAAGTACATATACAAAACAGTACCTGAGGATAAAAACATAGTAATTTACAGATATAAATAAGATGAAATATGGAAATGAGTTCTTTTCTACTAAGTTCTTCCAGCAGAATAAAAGCTAATAAGAAAAGAGAAAGGCCACTTAGATTGTTGCATTATTGGTTTCAAATTAATTAAATAATTATAATAAAATTTAATATTTAATATTAAAGTATTTGATGTTTCTCATTCTCTTGACAAATGTTATTTGGATTCCTTAACAGTCATACAAAAGGAGCTGTCATTAGGGCCTTTATGAATGTATTCTGGTCAGAATACAAAGGACATACTTATGTATGTGTAGAACACAAACTTGTTGACATTGATTATGATATTTGAGTTCATTCTTTATGTGATCATACACACTGTACTGCATAATTTGTACATTAGGGAAAATAAATTTTTTGTTGCTTCCTTATAGCAAATGAATAGAAAATAGTACCTACAGGAGTGTTATTGTTGATGTTTGAAACTAATAAACTCCACTTTATTAAGGGTCATCCATCTACACTGTATACTGAAACACCGCTTCAGAAAATCTTTTATCAGATTTACATGGCATTAGCTACAGGCACATATTAGATGCCTGTATTGAGAACAACTCCAAATACCAGGCTGACTCAAATCAAATAACTAGGTCCAGAAGAGCGTGTCCAATCCCAAAGTCGGTTAGTGTTTAGATCTTCATCTGCTGTTTCATTTCCCTTTGTGTAAAATTATTTAAGAATTTTATCTTGATCCGTCTTCCTTTACACTCACTTTTTATTCTCTGTAATCGAGCACATCAGAGCCTGTAGTTGCTACCTCTTAACACTGTGCAGAAAATAGTTTTTGTCTTCGATAGGAAGCCCCACTGACCTAAGACTTTATTGCTAGGCTGTTCACTGTTATCTGCAAACAGGCTTAAATGGAAATTAACTCACAGCAAAGTAAGATCTGCATCAGTAGCAGTGGGCTCCTGCTTTACAGACCATTGTATTTGCAACTATACATATCTCCAACTGGCAAACAAATAGATAAGCACTGACAAAACCACTTTGCAAATTTTATCTCTTCTGTACAGAAAGGCTGCATGCTTGCTATAGACCATATTTTTCCTCTGTCCCTCTGAGATCTTTTCCCTAACATCAAATCAAATAAATTAAGCCAGCAAAACATGTGAGGGTAAATCTTGTTCCATAAAAGAAATACACAGAAATTGTTTTAAAGAATGACAGGTGTTATTTCTTCTGATAATAAATTATTTTATTCAACATTTCAGTGGTACTTACATCTTATTGACAGACTATGACCTGCCAAGAAAGAACTGGCCTCTGAGTATTAGAATGTGCACAGGCTTGGAGCAAGAGTGTTAACACCTTAATATTCAGTAATACCACCAGGCAATTTGGGACCAGTTTTGTTCATGCATCTATCCAGTCTCCAGAGCAGAGCTGGTATAGGCTCAGCCAGCTCAGAGTATAAGCAGATAAAGTCCAGGTGTATCTGGCCTTTTCAAGAAAGATACAATCTAACCTCCTGTGGGACCTATTAGTCCAACTTCTACTTTAGTTTTGCCTTGGATCACTGAAACTACATCAAAGCAGTAGTAGCTGTAATCCAGCATGAACAAAATCCATATACTTTACTTAAGGCCTTGTTTGGTTTCAGTCATTGTCTTGGTTGTGTTTCATATTCTGTAAGTGATCTATATAGAATCTCCTTTTTTGTTGTTTTAACAGTTTACAAGGTGTATAATATATGTAAAGAAGGAGGCCCACTCAATCTATTTTTATGTTGTTCATAATACTACTAGCTCCAGAGCCATTTCTGAAAACACACCAAATAAAACATTGCTTATCACTGGTTATTTTCCGCGTGGAATGCACCTGTGGGTGCTGAGGGAGCTGGCAGAGGTCATTGCTAGGCTACTCTCCATCATCTTTGGTAAGTCGTGGGCAGCAGGAGAGGTGCCTGAGGACTGGAGGATAGCAAATGTCACTCCAGTCTACAAGAAGGGCAAGAAGGAGGACCTGGGTAACTATAGACTGGTCAGACTTACCTCCATCCCTGGAAAGGTGATGGAACAACTTGTTCTTGGCACTATCTCTAGGCATATCAAGGATGAGGGGGTCACTAAGAGTAGTCAACATGGTTTTACCAAGGGTAGGTCATGTTTCACCAACCTTATAGCCTTCTATGAGGAAGTAACTAGGTGGATAGATGATGATAGGGCGGTAGATGCGCTTTATCTTGATTTCAGTAAAGCATTTGACACTGTCTCCCACAGCATCCTCGTAGATAAGTTAAAGAAGTGTAGTCTTGATGTTCAGGTAGTGAGATGGATTGAGAACTGGTTGAAAGGAAGAAGTCAGAGAGTTGTGGTCAATGGGACAGAATCTAGTTGGAGACCTGTGACTAGTGGAGTCCCTCAGGGGTCGGTAGTGGGACTGGTGATGTTCAATATTTTCATCAATGACCTGGATGAGGGAACAGAGTGTGCCCTCAGCAAGTTTGCTGATGACACCAAGCTGGGAGGAGTGGCTGACACACCAGAAGGCTGTGCTGCCATTCAGTGAGACCTGGACAGGCTGGAGAGTTGGGCAGGGAGAAACTTGACGAAATTCAGCAAGAACAAGTGTATAGTCTTGCATATGGGGAAGAACAACCACATGTACCAGTACAGGTTGGGGGCTGACCTGCTGGAGAGCAGTGTAGGAGAAAGGGACCTGGGGGTCCTGGTGGACAGGAGGATGACCATCAGCCAGCAATGTGCCCTTGTGGCCAAGAAGGCTAATGGCATCCTCGGGTGCATTAGAAAGGGTGTGGGTAATCAGTCAAGAGAGGTTCTCCTCCCTCTATATTCTGCCTTGGTGGGGCCACATCTGGAATATTGTGTCCAGTTCTGGGCCCCTCAGTTCAAGAAGGACAGGGAACTGCTTGAAAGAGTCCAGCGCAGACCCACAAAGATGATTGAGGGAGTGGAACATCTCCCTTATGAGGAAAGGCTGAGGGAGCTGGGACTCTTGAGCTTGGAGAATAGGAGACTGAGGGGTGACCTCATCAAAGTTTACAAATATGTTAAGGGTGAGTGTCAGGAGGATGGAGCCAGGCTTTTTTCAGTGATGTTTGGTGATAGGACAAGGGGCAAAGGGTGCAAACTGGAGCATAGGAGGTTCCATGTAAATATCAGAAAAAACTTCTTTACTGTGAGAGTGACAGAGCACTGGAACAGGCTGCCCAGAGAGGTTGTGGAGTTGTCTTCACTGGAGACATTCAAAACCCACCTGGACACATTCCTGTGTGATGTGCTCTAGGTGATCCTGCTGTGGCAGAGGGGTTGGACTAGAGGATCTTTTGAGGTCCCTTCCAACCCCTAAGATTCTGTGATCCTGTGATTCTGTAGGAAGCCAACTTTAGTAAATGTTTTTATTGCAAAATAAACTATTCCTTATCCACTCAAAAAATCTGAAATAATGATATTAAGTTTAAAATTCGCTAGAATTGAATATGTGCAGATGATGTTGCAGTTGCTGGAAAAACACTGCCCTCCAGCTTTTGCTTTGTCAGCACAGATCTGTGTTGGTGCTGAAGTTGACATGAGCACCAGTGGCTTAAAATCACAAGAACATTTAGACATTGCCTTTTTGGTCGGAATGTTTCTAAACTTCTGGAACCATCCTGATCTCATAATGATCATATGCTATTTTGTTCCAGTATTTTATCCAGGACTTGAAATTTTATCTGCTCCCCCTGTCGAAAAGGGAAGGTACAAGGCAGAACAAGGAACTAGTGAATTTCTCAGGATATATGACCTGCCAGAGGGCCATGTCTTTCTGCTTCTCTCTGCTCTCACTTCATGACAGAATTGATGTGTCCCTCTTGTTATGATACAATGCAGAATTCTCCTTTTTCCTGTTCCCATTTTACTCCCCCTTGAAGAGGTTTATGAGTAAGTTTGCAGAGCTATACAATAAATGTCAGTGTTTTCTTTCTCTTTTTAAAAAAATAATAAATTATTTATCAATTTATTTGCAACATGTAAACATTTTATTTGTTATTGTTTCAGGACACAGCAGGTCAGGAAAGATACAGAACAATCACCACAGCTTACTACCGAGGTGCAATGGGCTTCATTTTAATGTATGACATCACAAATGAAGAATCTTTCAACGCTGTGCAGGATTGGTAAGTAAAACTTGGAATTTGTATTAAATATCATGGAGAATATTTGATAATGCTCACCTGATGTGCCAGTGCAAATTATTTCTTAATACTTCTTTCCAAATACAGTGGCAAGGAATTCCTATACGCAAATGTACAGTGGATTTATTTTTTTTCTGGAAAGACAATAAATACTTTTAAATGTGTTGCATATAATTGTAACCAGTGTGTCTTCTGTGATTTCAGGAAATGTGCATTTTTCATATTACTTAATCCAGCTAAATCCTAGTATGGAGAGTAATTACTGAGGCACCAGAAAGCATTTCCATATTTCACAAAAAAAAAATGAGATACGATATGTGAAGGTTGTCTTTTTATTTTTTATCATGTTGCTTTTAACCATAGCTGGTTTATACATTATGCTGACATCTTGTGCCTCAAGTGTAGAAATGGTGAGCAAACTTATTTAGAATAGCAGAACCTAAAATGGCCAGTACTTACTGTGACCTTGTGTTATGTGAATGTCAAGATGTATCCATAAAAGTGTGTCATTTTAATCAGTCATAGGTCAGTCAGGATCAAAACAATGTAAGGCTTTTTTGAAGTAAAGCTGACCCAAAAGAAAGACTAGAGTTAATCTCAGTGATCATTTTAGTATCTGAGAGCCTCCCAGCAGTGCGCTGAGTGACATGAATAGCACTTGTCATGTGTGCCCCATGTGCTGTATTTGCAGGCTCTTCTCATGGGAGAATTGTGTTTAAGAGAGGATTTTGTTCAGAGTTTGTGTGATTTGTTCAGTATGTTTCTTTGGCCTTTTTAAAATTTATTTTAAGATACGCGCTACTGCGTGCTTCTTTCAGGACATGCAAGAAAAGTCTCTCTCTCTTTCACACTCTTTTTTTTATTATTTTGGTAGAAAGTGTCACTGAACACATGGAGAACATTAGCTCTCTGCACCTGGAGGGTTTCTTTGTCTGTATATGCTGATCCTGGTCACGCAGCATTCTGAAAATAAGAATTCACAACCTTAGCTTGATTCTGCTCTACTAGAAATATGATCTTGGGTTGGCTAACATTTCCCGTGTAATCATTCTCACTTCTCCAGGGGCAAGGGCAACTCTAGAGCGTGTCCCACCTTCTCATCTCCATCAGATATCTTTTATGTCTCTATACCAAATTGCTTTTACGAGCATCTTTTTCCATTTACTAGATAATCAGCAAGCTTACATGACTAGTATAGACCAGACAACTAGCATTTGGACAACTGAACATATCTGAGAGCAGTATTTGCTTGATACCCTGAGGAAGACATTCTTGCTCACTGTGACTTGCTATGCCAAAGGGATGTTCTGCCCATTTTGTACAAGGTAGAAGCATCATGCTCAGTGCTTGCTGTTACACCTTTGTGAATACTGCTCTGTTCAACAGTGTGAGACAGATCTCCTACCTACCTGGAGGTACCTGAAAGTGTTAGTCATAGATGCTGCTGTGAAGGTTTAGCAAAAACAGGGAAGTAATGCATACATCCAACTACCCAGCCAAACCTGCAGTTGTGACTGCCCACACCATTGCTTCCTCCGCCTACCAACTGAAGCACTTCTTGCTTTGCCTCTGCTGTTCCTTGTCCATGGGCTGATCCTGTTCAAGCACTCAGTTAACCGGCTGATAATGTCTGTTTAGGTCAAACTGTAATCTACGAATCTTATTGCCCCATGTCTGGGCAAACCAGAAGGCATGCCATGTATTATCAAGCTTCCTTTGACACAAAGGTTTCTTTATATGGATACTTATTATTAATTGTCTCACCTGTTTGTTTTTCAGCCTTCTGTATCTGGTATGGTTGGCATGCTTTGTCTCCTGGTTAACAGTAACTAGGAATAATAACAATAACAACAACAACAACAACAATAATAATAATAATTATAATAATGAGTTTCTCCACTCATATAAAAAAAAAGACTATTCCCACATTTCATACCCAAGGGTGGGGCATATGTGTAGAGATTTGAGAAGCAACTGAGTTTTCCTAAAAACAATATATATTAAAAAATAAAATAATAATTACAGGTTTCTGTTATTTTTTGCAGATCACTCATGACAGACCAACAAAAAATATTCATTGTCACCCAAGCTATTTACTTGTTGCTTGAAGTTTTAGATGTGCCAGACAGTAATGTATTACCCTCTCCTTTCACTGACATTGCCAAATACATGGCTTTAGGTTTGCCTGGAAAACTCTCAGTAACAAAAAAGGGCTTCTGCCTGTTTTTTTAAGTCTCTTCCCGATAACATGCAGAGTAGCCTGGACAACATTGCTTTGATGAAGATATTTTATTGTCCTTTTCTTTCTATTAAACGCTGAATTTAAATATTCATATTACTCATGAAAATTTATGACAATCCTTATGCAAATGTTTTTTTTGTCTTGAAAATAGTAAAACTTTTATTTAAAAGTTCAAACCTGATCATAAAATATTTCCAGTAGATTTACTGTCAAAAATGATTCATGCATTGTTAACAGTTAATCAGGAAAGACAGTTGTTAAGTTTTCATTACATAGTTCATTCCTATTTTTATTTTCTTAAACTGCAGAAAGAAACACACTTTTGGAACTGAAATTATCTGTATGTTGTTCTTGGTCCGATTGACCCTTACTCACACTTGCTCCTTTCACTTCTGTGGGATGAACCACTTTCTCAGAAGGTCCTACACCCCCTTGAACCTCCTTCCACATAGATGTGCCATTTTCTTAGGGATTAGGCAGCCACTCAGTATAAGGGCATTTATTCAACTGTCCTCAGCTGCATCAAACCATATTAATGCTGCCAGAGGCAAGACTAATAAAAAAAGGAAATAAATAATGCCTGGATTAATTCTCTCATGATGCTCCATGTCTTCTTTTTCTCTCAAATCTGAGACTGGGGAGGGCAGCTGTGAAGCTGTTGATAAGAATCACTCACTCAGAGCCTGCTCAATCACTGGTGGCTGAGTGGAGCTCCTTACTGGGGCTAATCCCAGTCATATGCTTCAGGAATTCACCAGCAAGATTAAATCACTGTTTGCTTCCACAGGACCTAACTGGCCTAGTGAGTGGCTTAAATAACTGCTGTGCTTTTTTTTTCTTCTTTTTTTCTTTTTTTCTTTTTTTCCCAGTCACATGGTAATTAAGTAGGACTAATGTTGGCAATAACTAAATGTGACTTTACTGCAGCACCATGGATTGCAGTCTCTCTGTTAGCACCAACTGCAGACTGATAGCTACATAATGAATGTGACTGCATTTTCTTTATAGCCCCTACCCCTACAGATAAGGGTTAGAGTTCTGGGGATTAACTTTTCTTCTTTTTAGAGCTGGATGGTTGTAACGAAGGCTGCATCACTTCCTTTCCTAGGCCGTTTTTCCTCACTCATAAAAATGTGATAGTCCCGTCTGATGTGAAACCACAAAACCTTTTATTTGGGAAAATATGACAAACTAGGAAATCATGCCTGGCTACTGTCTACATCTAGCAAGATGAGAGGTCTGGCTTAACTATCCCCATACTTCAGTTCTAATTCACAGGAGTGTATGTGGCAGAATTATCCTCTTGTTCATAAGTTTTTGCTCATTGCTCTCTGTGGTCACATAGCAAGAAACAGAACATACCTATTTTATAGCCTGCTGTCTCTCAGCTAGAAACTGAACATCAGTAACTAGTAATAATAGTGCAGATATAATAGTGTGAGCATTAACTAACTATGTTGGACTGGAAATTTCACAGTGGAGTTTCATTGCATGGCTGATGAGGATACTTAGCCATTCAGAGAACTGTCTTCCGTTTGGTACCAGCTTCTGCTCTTCTTCATATACAGTCACTGAGGGTTACACTGAGGTAGATGAAAGCAATCCACATGATCAGATTAGCATCTAAATGCTGCTGTGCTGAACTGCTATCCATTAATTAGACTGTGCTAAGCTACTCTTAATGAGATTTTCAATTTTGTTTGCTTTCTCCTATGCTTTTCTTTTTAAAAAAGTTAAAGTGGAAAATGGCTCTAAGAGGCCAGTAGTGAGCTGCTGGAGTTTATTAGGAAGATAAATAAATTGAAGGATAGTAATATAAACCTATGCTAAAGCAGCTATATGAAAGACTGATTCCAATATTTGGTCTATTCTTTCTCTTTGTTTTATAGAGAGATATTGCCAGTAGCAAAAGAAACAAAACCTGGCATGTTATCATCAACTCATAATATTTATTTTTGTTAGTAATAGGTATCATAAAATCTTGTGGTAGTGATCTTTTTTATTGGCTGAAGAATAACTACTAATACTATTCTCGAGATCTGGACAGGCTGGAGAGCTGGGCAAAGAGGAACCTAATGAGGTTCAACAAGAGCAAATGTAGAGTCCGGCACCTGGGAAGGAACAACAAAATGCAGCAGTACAGGCTAGGAGGTGATCTGCTAGAGAGCAGCTCCGTGGAGGACCTTGGAGTCTTGGTACACAACAAGTTATCCATGGGACAACAGTGTGCCCTTGTGGCCAAGAAAGCCAATGGTATCTTGGGGTGCATTAAGAGGAGTGTGTGCAGCAGACCAAGGGAGGTTCTCCTCCCTCTCTACTCGGCCCTGGTGAGACCTCACTTGGAGTATTGTGTCCAGTTCTGGGCTTCTCAGTTCAAGAGGGACAGGGATCTACTTGAGAGAGTCCAACAAAAGGCTATGAGGATGATAAAGGGACTGGAACACCTGCCTTATGAGGAAAGGCTAAGAGACATGGGGGTTTTCAATCTAGAGAAGAGAAGACTGAGGGGAGATCTAATTCATGTCATGAGGGCTGGGCGTCAAGAAGACAGGAACAAAGTCTTTTCACTTGTGCCCCATGGTAGGATGAGGGACAATGGATTCAAACTTGAGCACAGGAAGTTCCACCTCAATATGAGGAAGAACTTCTGTACTGTGAGGGTTACAGAGCACTGGAACAGGCTCCCCAGAGACATTGTGGAGTCTCCTTCTCTGGAGACTTTCAAGACCTGTCTGGACACCTTTCTGAGTGATCTGCCCTAGTTGTGTGTGATATTTTGGTCCTGCTCCAGCAGAAAGGTTGGAGATGTTGATGTTTGGACGTCCCTTCCAACCCCTAGTATTCTAAAAATAGCCTTTTAATCCACATTGGAGGTTCAGCTTCTACTCAGTGATCACTCATGTTTCCCACAATGCAAGAGGCATTAGTGGCCTTCTGTTTCTGGATAAATAGGACAGAAAACCTGTCTTCTCTTTGGTTTTGTGTATTTATTAAGTAGGCTGGAAAACATACTTCAACAGTACCTGGTTTCTGCAGACATCATGTGATACTCTTGCAGAACTTGCAGTGAACACAGTGAGCCCAGGAGGTCACAAGCTGATTAAAAAATCTCCCACAGGTTTCAGTTTTACACATGAAATCACGAGAGGAGTTGTAGCTGTCTGATGTTCACAGCAGGGAAGGCTGTCATAAGCTCCCCGCTCCTCTCTACTTGCAGCAAACACACTCTGGTGTGAGTTCACATCATAAGAGGCACATACTCCAAGGAGAAGAATAAATCAATGTATTTTATTTTTAATTGTCTCCTGTCACTTGCACGATAAATCTCTGTTTACAGTGCTTTGTTCATAGCAAGTGAAAAGGAAGTGTTGTATCAATTAAAAATGGTAGGGAATGGCTCCCTTCGAAAACCAAAATACAAAACTGATTCCAGGCCCAGTTTGACAAAGGCATATCTGCATGATGTCCCCAGTTTTTCTATATCTACATTTTAAACTAGGCCTTTCAGATATACACTAAACAACAAAAGTAGCATCACTCATGTGGGGTGATTGTTTATCCTGTTGTTCCTGGAGGGAAAAACTCTGTAGGAAATCCATGTAAATTGAACACATGAAATTTGTACTTAGCTATGTTTATATATTAGCAGAGGCAAAGAGTACTAAAGGAAGCAAAAATAAAGGGAAACGAACAAACAAACAACAAACCAATTCTGTTTCAAAGCAATTAGGAAAAGAAGGAATGGGACTCAGGTGCTGCCAATCCTTGAGAGGAGCCTGCATATTACAGTTCCCTTACTACAAACAAGGAGATAATAGAACTGAATGTAACAGCCTCTGGGAGAAAAAAAAAAAAAAGAGAGAGAACAAAACATGAACCAGAAAGGATGGGGTTGCAAACCTCCCTTTCATGTAATATTTAATATCAGTCATTTCAAATTTGGTTGCTGGGAAAAGAATTGGCAAACACATCATAAAGACCCAAGTCACCCACAAGAAACCTGAAATCTGCATCTAGAATTTAAAACAAATAAATACAGAGAGTGCATAGTTTAAAATTGCATGTGTGTAAGCTGTTGGAAAGTTGAGAGAAATAATAAGTATCACTTTATATTATATTTTGAGATGCATCAATTGAAATCAGCCATTTTAGCCTCTCTCTTTATTCATTATAGCCTTTAGAATCTACATTTTTTCTGAGCTTTTAAGCCGAAAATGCTGAACATTTAACATAGCAGTTAAAATTCTATTTCTAGGCAGACTTAAAGACATTTTCTTCATAGATCAAGGAAAGTCAGTACTGGTTAGTTGATCTTAAAAATAAATGCTTGTTAGAGTTTTTTTTGTCTATGTACGTATTGACATGAGAAGATTCCAGAAAATACAAATGTGTCCAATAATGATCAGGAAATGTTGCCATTAGCTGAAAATTCATACAGTATCTATTAAGAGCCATTAATGTTCTGAAAAGTCATGGGTGTTTAAAATTACTTCAGTCTCCATGGAGACTCTTCACTGGGTTAGTTACTGCAGTGAAAGCTCAGATATATAAACAAAAGCATTAGTGCAATGGCTAGAGGAGAAGTCTGACTTTATCTGAGGTTGTTAAAGGGTTTTTCATATTGTCTGCCACATTTAAACAGTCTTCTGGAGCCAGTGTGTTGCTAAGAAAACTAATATTTTCCTCATATTTAAGTTAAGGTTTTCAAATTTTAATAATTATTTGTCTTAATTTTTGTTCTCCCAAAGGAGTGAACTTCAAGGGCTAATATTTTTAATACATTTGTGATATGTTGCAGCCTCTTTTGTAATATTAACTAAAATTAAAACCTTGAGCTAAAGCTCTATTTGTTTTAATTTCACTTCTATATTTAAATATTTATTTCTTTCCCAGTAAAGTCATGCAAGGAAAATCAAGTCAGAGCCTACAAGAGCTGTCCTGCCAGCTTAATGTGAAATGTTTCAGGAGGCAAAAGGGAGCTATGCAACAGGCTGACAAAACTGTTGTTCTCAGACACCAAAAGTACTCTCCCACGCAGAAGAGATTGCTGACAGAGAGAGCAAACGTCCCCTTTTTTGGGAGGATGGTGAAATTCCAAAATGCACAGAAAAGCAGTTTTTAAATATGTGATGTGAAAAAAAGTATATCCTCCAAGTCAGACAAGGAGAAAGAAAGGTGTCTGTTAAGAGTGGAAGTTATGTTACAAAACATATATTTTTCATTGAGAAAGACTGGAAAGTGATCAGACATCTTTCAGAGCTTTCCTCAAGTCATCTTCTGCAGTAGGTGAAAGGCAGCGCTCTTGCTGAGGGACACAGCCCTCAAGTGGGTGTGGGGTCACGGCTGCAGAAGGTATTGCAGATTCCTGCAGGGACCCAAAAATGCCATTAATCAAGAGGTAGCTGAGTGAGGGGTGGGAATGAGGCAGCATGGATCATCCCCCACAGCTTGAACACCTGTCTGCAGACTGTGACTGGAATGGAGCAGGAGGGCTGACACACCAAAATCACTGGGGAACTGCTGCTGAAAGCTTGTCTTTATTTGATATTTCTCTATTGATCTTTATTTAATTAATACATCCCCTCATGCTGATTTGTCTCCTTCATCTCCACTGCAGCTCTTTAAAAAGCATTTCTCACTCTCTGTGGCTATCTTCCAAGCCCTCTACCCTATTGACATCCTCATTTTTGTTGGTGTTTTTTGGTTTTTCTCCAGAATCCAGAACACCAGCATCTTCTTGAGACTTCTCTTCCAAAAATGGGGTTTATCCCTTGTTCACTTATCTAGCAAAAGTCTTCATGGGAAGGGATAAAGGAGAAAGGGAAAAGGCTTTTACTATGAAGAAGGAGAATGCTGCAGACTGAGAAGACTTCATAAACTAGAAGGAGTTTTGTAAAATATATTTAAATAAACTTGGAATGGATCTGTTTTCACTTAGAGACCCCCAGAGCCCATTCATCCAAACACACATATTGCTGGAAAGCCTCTGAAGCCATTCTTTGCATTTCATTCTGATTTCATGTCATAAACTGCTGAAGATGACTTTTCTGACAGCAAAGATTACCTTGAGAACAGTGCAGCAAAAAAACAAGAGTATTTCAATATTGATCACAGCACAAAGCTGAAGCTTTCTCCACAACATTGTTTCCTGAACACTAAGGACTCGACTGCACTTTAAAAGCACACAGTTTAAATCAGCATAGATCTGTGATATCCAGGAAGTGCTGGGGTGGCTTGGAAAGCACTGCTATCCCCACTTATATGGGCAGCTCTTCTCCCTGAGCATGGCTGGTGACCCACACTGCTTTCTGAAGGACGAATTTCAAGTACTAGAGTTGATCCCAGGAGTTGCAGAAAGGTTATGAAAGTAAAGGGTTATGTTACAATAATGGATAGATTAAGGTTGTTCATATTTCAGTGCTCAAGTTTGCTTTCATGGCTTCCGAACTAAAGCTGTCTCATATGCAGTCAGTTTATTCCCTAGCCATGGACAGACCTTGCTAGCCTTTGTCTGTACTTAGCCAGTCAGGTAAAAATGGGGGAGCTTTTTGAAAGCTAAAGTTGCACTGTGTGTGCATGTTGGATTAAAATATTACTGTAGAATTCCACAGATTGTGTGGGTCCCTGTCATTACTTTATTGTATGCAGGTTTTTTTTGCCTTTGTAAAGGAAAAGGTCTTCTGATGTGCAGCAGTCCCACCAAAATACAGTATATTGAAACCAGTTTCTAGATTTTTTTTTTTTTATAAAGTCATTGGACAAATTAATAAAAATTAAATAAATTAAAACTAAGTAACAAGTTGCAAAACCTGTGAAAGCTACTTACAGTGTAGATTCATTCTTATTTAGCAGAATACTTGAATCCTTAGTTGTCTTATTCCATGATGTATGTGCATGTCCATTTTGTTTCTATAATCCCTATGCTTTTTATTTACCCTCTTAATAGTGCTTTCTTGTAGTGGAGCCAACACTGATCCTTCTTAGATTTGGATGGACTTGGACTAAAGATTCTGATTTTTATTTTGAAAAAAAGGATCTTCCCCTAGTAGTAGAAGTCACAAGGAGGTTAAAGGCATCATAAAGTAACTATTTTGATATTTAAATATATTTAAGTATTTTTATTAGGGATAAATGATATGAAAATTAATTAAAAACTCTAGGAAACGCAGCACTTCATACTTCTATTGTAATATTTGAACAGAAAAACAAATTCAATACATTCTGCAGTATAATCCTGGGGAGGGAAATGCTCATAGAAACCAAGTGTTTGTATTCACTGTTAAGCATTATAAGTCAATCAGTTAATACAGATTTCATTATCTTCATTTATAGTGTATTGCTTTTTGCAGATTTTTTTATGCTGAGGACACTGTCTTGCCTTTGCAGGTATACTTAATCAAAACTTGATTCATTACATTGGTTGCTCTCATTTTTTATTTTTTCCTCTTTTACATCCATGGCCATCCATTTCATACAAATAAGAACCTGCTCAAAACAGAGCTGAAGTCGTCTATTAAAAATCAGTATTTAAATGTATTTTTCATTTTCATCTATAGCTAAGGTCATAAAGGATTAAATCCATGATTCATTCCTAATTAAGTGCCTGATAAATATGAATGCTTGGAGTATTGCTTATTTAATATTCAGATGTTAATCAGCTTTTTTAGCTTTAATTTCTATTACCATTTCCTGTTATTTTTTTGTTTATTTTTTAATTCTGCATTCATAAAATACCCAAGGAAACTAATGGAGTGCAAAGAAGAACTTCTGTAAAGAATGTATATGTACCTTACTGTGGAATACGTGGTTTCCTTCTGCGTCTTAACAGTGAAGTCTGCTAGTAATGACTTTCAGTTTTGCTTAGGATTTAGACAGGCAGGAAAGAAGAAAAAGGTGGGAAGAAAACGATATGGAATCTCTTCTGTTGAATCAGGTGACTATTTTTTTGTTGTTTTTTTGTTTGTTTGTTGGGGTTTTTTTCTGTGTACATGAAGGTGTGAATTAGGACATTTGTGGGATGTAGATTATTAGTTTGGGCTTTGGCTTTTGGGGAGATGACTATTATAATTAAGAAGAAAAAAACCTGAATGCAAAATAGAAGACCTGATTTAAATTGCTATAAGAGTGTGAATAGTGAGAACCATGCACAAGAAGGATAGGAAAAAGTAGTGAGAATCATTTCACTTTTTTGAAGAAAGAGAATTGAGAAATAAAGTGATTCTGACGAGCTTTCATCAGGCCATCAGCATTGGCTGTACTCATTCCAGCCATTTTTCATTTTGGGAAACTCCGCATGACTTCACTGACAAATGGTGCACAATTTGTGCTAGTTCAACATGATGTGGAAGAGCAGTATTGCTCAGCCTCCAGGCCAGGGGCAATTTAAAGCCAGAGCAAGCTGATGTATTTAGAAGCTGCAGGAACCTGTCTGCTTATCCAGGGCACATGGCAGGGCTGGCCAATCTTCCTGGAGCACTGGCATCCTTGACATTGTCAGCAGAGCTTTAGGCCTCCATGGGACATCGTTCAAGAATATAAGCCTGTCAAGTTTTAAACAAACTCCAGAAAAATTCTAAGAAAATGTCATGTTAACAGTAAAATAATGTCAAAATGTATGTCTCCTGACATACATTAAACTGTAGAGATGAAAAATGAAATAAAATACACAGGAGCTGAGCTTGTTTATTCCTCCAGACATTTCTTGCTTTGTTCTATGTGTTAATTCATTGCAGCAGGTAATTCATAATATCCACTTATTTAAACACAACACAATGTAGTCATGTATGTGTAACTTAGTGAGCAAGTGGCAAATATAGTATAAACCAGAAACACAACAAACACCAGAGTGTCTGTTGAGCAACGCACATCCAACATTTGGTAGGTCCCCGTACACAGGCAGGGTGCCTATCCTGTCTTACCTGTGGCTGGATACATCATTGGGCTGGACAAATCCCATTTCTGTGGCCAAAGTAAAACAAAATATTTCAGTTAGTTCAATAATATTCTCTTTTATCTCACCAAGAATATTATTACCAAACTAAGAACTGGGGGAGAAAACATAAGAGTGAAGAAAATATTTTGTTCTCTTTTAAAACTGGCGAGACTTTATGGCGAAAGGGACTATGTGGCTTGCCATATATGTTTGTTTCCACAGGTTTATGTTCTGAGGTACATTCACACCTTTTTTTGGTCTTCTAAATGTTTTCAGACCCTTACAAAAAAATATTAAGATAAAGAAAATCTTGGCATTCATAGTGCTGCAAATATATAGCATTTAATATATTTCTGTCAAGAAACATACCCCATCACAAATTAATCCACTTGTGCTCACTGGAAATTTGTAAAAAATGGAGGGTTTCAGAAAATATTATATATACAATGCACTTAAGAATAGCTGTAAAAATCACATAATGGTTTAGATATGATGATGTGAACTAGATGTAAATTTGGAATGCAGCCCAATCCTATTTTCACAGTATTGGTTTATGCAGTTTCCAGTTATTTTCTTCATCAGGCTCAGCTGAATTTCAGTTGGTGAGTTTTTGGCTTTACTTTCTTTTTGCTCATTACCCAGTTTGGTCTTTCCATGGTGCCGAGGAACAGAGAGTAAATTCACCCAAACTAGTTCAGACCAGATGATAATTGGTATTTGCACCAGGCAGGCAACCTGACAGCTTCTGGGATTTGATGTCATGTCTCTGTGTGATGCTGAGTTGCATTGTATTGCCTAGACATCCAGACAACCTAGGAGGATCCCTGAATTAGTAACACATGGTACAGTACAGATGCTCTCTGTGTTTGTGTGTGTTTATTATCTCTACATTAGTTATCCTTTCTGTTTGCACTTTTCTATAGCCTGAAGTTTATTGGATATGATGAGAAAGTAGATTGATTTAGTCACAGTTACCTTTCTATTGTTAATGCTCTGCATTAAAGGCCCTATCAGAACTGAGTGCCAATTGTAATAGGCTTACAAGCGAAAATGTCAGTTCTTACAAAAATAAAACAAACCTTTGGAGCTGAGGTTGTGGAAGACAAAATAATGCTAAATACCTAGTGGAACTCTATGTCAGATTTCAGGTCTGTAACTTATGCAATGGGATGGAGAGTGACTTGTTTCCATAAACTACTGTTAACCTATATTCATTATGTACTTATTATAAAGAATATAGTATGTTGGCTAAAAGATTTTAAAGTGTTCACAAGTACTGCAAATATGTTGTAAACAAATTCTTGTCAAGATTATCACATCCTTCTTCACTTCTGCTTTTCTTTTGTCAATTATCTTTCTCACTGTAAAGGCTCAGAAGTATAAAAGAAACAAAGTAATGCATTTAGAGAGTACACAAATACTGAGTGTTGATAGGAGGACCTTTTTATATAAACTTCCACCTTAAATCCATATGCAGCAGTTGGAAATAGGTCAACACTTAGCATCTTGTTTGATGAAAGAATTCAGACCTGTTTCCAAGGTAACCAATCCCTTCTGCCATAAATCTCTGCCATGCTTCCACCTGTTCTGTGAGGCTGAATGTTTTTTTCATTTCCTGGGAGATAGTTTGAACTTTAACACACACGTGTACACGCACACACCACATGCTGCTTTCTTTCCACTGTGACAAAGGAGACAACAAAAGTAAATAGGAGGTGGTTAATACTTAAACTGTTAATGCAGGTGTCTCAGTAGCACATTTTTGATGGTATTGTGAGTGGTGCCAAGCAGCACTTCAACAAATAGCTCTTACAGAAGAGGCAGATTAATTTTGGATGAATTCCTGGGTACCTGGATGTCAGATCTCTATAGTCTTCTTTGTTCTCTGCTCTTTACACAGGCTAGGAAGGATATTGTATTTTATAGAGAGTAATGAGGGTATGTCAATAGAGGCAAATTGCATTTAATAAAACCATTAAAGCATAAATTGCCATCTTCTCTGTTGCATTAGGTTGTTGCTCCACACATCTGATAAAAGCATGTGAGGCAGAACACTTATTTTAGAGAGCTCTCTGCATATTCCACACACTTCTACACACTTTAAAATATTTTTCTCTAAAAATATCTGAAAGGTCATTAATTTTTTTCCTTAAAATTATTTTATTTGTTGAGACAGTAAGACTTTGGGAAGGTTGGAATACAAAATGTATGGCAGAAGAACACAAAGGAGTAGGGAGTAGAGCAAGATAATGAAAATAACCTTGCAAAATACCTTCGTGTATCTGCAAAAAAGCATGGACATGATACCTGATTAAGGACATTCTGAATGTTGCCAATATTTTATAGAAAGAATATTTTATAGAATTTTGTTTGGTTAGTTGGTTTATTTAAATATTGTCCATAAAGGCAATTTAGAATTTCCAAAATGGGTCTCAGAGTAAAATATAACAAAACAATTGCTGCAAGATGGAAACTGCTCCTACTCTGACACAATACATATATCAATTCTATATCTCACTTTTAATAAAGGACTTAATAATTATGTAAAAAGTGATCTTCTGTGTAAGAATCCAATAGATGTACTAATGTCTTAATCATACAGTACACTAGTGTTAATAAAAAATTGTCTAACTGCTTTAAGATAAATCAGCTTACTAAAAGATACTACCACTGACAGTGCATCAAATAAAAGAAACAGGTGATTCACCAAATAAAATTCTGCCAAGGCCTCTTCAAACATATTGGTGAATACAGTGTTTTTCAGACATCCCTGCCTTACATTTAATTTGTCACACCAAGGATCATCTTAAACTTCAGTTTGAGAAGGTGGTGTAAATAGACTTCTATTGACAGAGTTCGAAGAAAGCCACTGTCATGAGTACACGTCAAGGCCTGTGGATTGCTTTGGGTAACTAGTGAAGGTGACTTTCAGAAGCATTTAAACCTGTAATGGAAGTTCTTCAGAGTCTCAGTGCAGGGTGCACAGTTCAAGAAGAAGCGGTGAAATTAATTAATGTTACTTTTATGAAAGTAGTGAGTGTTTCTCTAACTATGTCTCTGGAAAATATAACAATCAGTGTAAAACACATCATAGGTCATTTTTACCTGTATCATCAGGAGAGCAAAATGCCATCTTTGTATGTGGGCGTATTTATTTTTAAGCTATTTATTTTTCAATATTCTTTAATTAGAGTTGTTGGTCTATTAGTATACTGTTTAGGTCTTATTCATACAATTCAACATTTTTGTCACAAGACAAGACATATTAATTGTGTTATTTTTAAAACTGCTTGTTATTTTATGATACAGAAATTGCAAAACATCTACTTCATGTTCAGTAAACTACTTATAAGGAGTTTTGGAACTCATCATTAAGCATTTGTCTTGGTAATTGCACACTGCTGTTTGTTTTTTTTTTACGTCTCTTTTGATTTCTTGTCCAGTCAATTTTCTCTGTCTCTTCATATCTAGCATCTTCAGCCTCTTAAAAATCTGTTTACTCTCTTTATATATTGCATATTAATCAATGTGAATTTGTCTTTGGCCCTTCAGACCCATGTAAATACAGATGATTAAACAATATGTTCAGTTAGTTATAATGGAATCAATCTCTCCTAAATTTAAAGCAAGTATTAGTCTAAGCCAATCACCAAGCCTCTATTTATAATAAAATAAAAGAAATAGGAACTTTTCACTGTCATTATACAGGGGAATGAACTGCTCTCCTTCATGTCCTGTACCTTTTAACTGTGGACTTAGAGCATATGCCGAGGCTTTCAGAGGCTGAATTGAAAAATATGGAATCCTAGCCTTGCTGTATTTTGGTTTAGACTTACGATTGCTCACTGTTCCATGAAGAAGTCATGTACAAATACTGGGTATGTTCAGGATCGAAATGTCAAGACACAGTATTTAAATAGCTAGTTAAACAAATATTTATTTATTAGCATTTTATGGATAAGGAGATTGTGGGTTAATTTAGGGGCACAGGGCTGTTTCACCCACATTAACACAGCATTCCATTTTTTGAGCATGGACCCTAAATTTGTGTCAAATATTTTGGGGTTGTATTTTGCTAGAATTTTATAATAAAAGGACTTGCAAAGTTTGGACATTTCAGAGAATGAGCATGTTTCCAAATGTAGTTCAAATAAAGGAATTTTCTCTGTAATAGAGTGTACATAGCACATCTGCAAAGCACAAAGAGGCATGCTGATGTATATCTGGGTCACAACAGTAAGAAATGCAGCAAACTGATTTGCCACAGAAAAGGATATTCTGAACCACAGTAAGTCAAGCTTGTCAACTACATCACCAAGAAAGATCTGGCATGAAGTCAAAATTCTCCCTGCCAAGGGGGGCTATGAGAACCCCTGAAGACTGTCTCATTTGTCACCCTGTGCTAGGCACTCCCCATGGGCCACTGTCAGTATCCTCACTTTCCTATGGGCTACCCAGCTTGTGTCTGGCTTTTACTCTGTATGTTTTTTAAAGTATTAGAGTACTGTTCACATGTTGTTCTTCAGATATCCCTTTCTAAATCAAAATTACAGTTATTTAATATTTTATCACAAATTTCAAAACTTCTGCTCTGTCTTGTTTCTGTCCTCTATAATCCTTCTAATTTTTCTTCAAGTATAGCATGCAAAACAGAGCAAAAGTCTTGCAAATGCTGAGTAGAATGAATAATCTTTGTTCTTTGTAACACCTCTTAACTCTGTCAAGAGTCAGATTTGTCTTGTCACTCACTGTCTTACCTGTAATCAGCTTTTGGTCATTGCAGACTCCTTTTCCCTATAAACTCCAGCTATTCCCTTATTTCAAAGCTCACATACACACATGTGCTCTTGTCTTCCAGAAGGTAGCACTTTGCACTCGTCTGTCTTAGATTTCATCTCATTGATTCCAGATTGCTCCATCAGCCTATCAAGACCATTTAGAATTCTAATCCTGTTCTCTGATGCATTTGCAAATACTTCTCTCCAGCTTGCTGTCTTCAGATTTGATCAGTGTCTTCCTTATTCTACCATTCAAGTCAGTAATTAATACAGCAGCAAATAGAAATGCATTGACAGACCATGTTCAGTGCCTTTCTAGCTTGACAGATCACCATTCATAAATAATCTGAGAACAGATTTTAATTTTGTTCAGTTTCTTTTCCAAATATTTCCTTTGCTTCTATATAGAAAATTCCTGTTAAATGTTACCTTCACTGAAATCAAGAGGCATCTCATTTGTTTTCTCTCCTGTACCTGCCTGGTTAGTTTGCCTGTCAATAAAGGCAACCAAATTTGTCTGACAATCTTTCTTGTTTGCAAAGCAATATCAGTAGCACATCTAAGGTGGCTATTTCTTATAAAATTGTTACATATACCTAAGGAGATGGCAAATAGTTCTGGTGTTAAATATTTCCAGGCATTAAATGGAGTTATTGGTCTGTAATTCCTGAGCTTCTGCTTTTAATTTATTTTTTTTAAATGTATTTTAAGATTTCACATGCTTAGGTTTTTTAGGACCTACTCCACAAGCACTAAAAGATAATCTCTAACAGTTTAGATTACTTCAACAGTTTTATTAATGCCTTAGGAAGCACCAGGCTCTGCTGACTTAAATATATTTAAATTGCCTGAACATGCATTAACCTTTTTTGCTATTTTTGCATGCATTCCTGTCCTGTTATTAAACTTGCATTATACATGGAAATCAACTTTTATTTTAAAGACTGAATAAGGTATTAGGTACAGGATATTGAATGCTTGGACTTTGTCAGACCATGATAACTTATCCAGTCAGTAAGCAGATTTGTATTTTCACTTATTTCCAACTTATTTCTAGTGCATATAAAGAACTTTTACTTTGAATTTTCTTATTGTAATATTTCCCTCAAAACTTACCAGAATCAGATTCCTAGGTAGCCAGGATTTAGGTAGGTACTCTTAGCTTTTTTTCCATGGAAAATACCTTTCTGATTATCACCAATCACTTGAAGTAATTTCTGCAAATGCTGTTTCTGTGCAGAGATATTCTCCTACATTTTGGGTACTCTGGACAACATGTTGGGGAACTAAGCACTTTTATTAGGTTGCACCAGAATCCACAATTTTCGATTCCTCTCTACCTTAGATGAATCAGAGAATCATAGAATGGTTTGGGTTGGATGGGACCTAGAAGATTGTCTAGTTCCAACTCCCCTAAAAGGGCAGGGACACCTTCCACTAAACTAGGTTGCACAAAGCCCTGTCCAACCTGGCCTTGAACACTTCAGGGAGCAGCCACAACTTCCCTAGGAAAGCTGTGCCAGTGTCTTGCAACCATCACACTAAAGATTTTCTTCCTAATGTCTAACCTAAATCTCCCCTCTTCCAGTTTCAAGCCATTAGCCCTTGTCCTCTCACTACCTGCCCTTGTAAAAAGTCCTTCCCCAGCTTTCCTGTAGCCCCTTCAGGTACAGGAAGGCTGCTATAAGCTCTTCCCAGGGCCTTGTCTTCTCCAGACTGAACAGCCCCAACTTTCTCAGCCTGTCTTCACAGCAGAAGTGCTCCAACCCTCTGATCATCTTTGTAGTCTTCCTCTGGACTTGCTCTGCAGGAGGAACTCTGTACTGTATTTGATTGGTCAATTAACAACTGTTTGACTGAGTGACTGAGAGTAACTTCCTCTGCTGTTTTGTGAATCAGTATGAATTTTTTACCCTAAAACGACCCTATCCACTGAAACTTATGTTCTACATTAGAAGATACTGTTCAAGAAACATTTGAATGGGTTACATGCATTTCTGATTTAACAAAGATAATTCAGCCAAAATGCTGGAAAAATTTTACATACCTGTTATAACAGACTTTAAACTGGTAACATGTCATTCTTCATCCTACTTAACAGTTCTACTTCCCCCAGTTTCTCTGTGTAGGAATGCTGTAATAATTTTGGAAAAAGACCACATATGTTACCTCCAAATACTAATTTCAAAATATCTTAGTCCTCCTACAGAAGATCTGTTTTATTTGCATTTATGTGTTCCCTAATTCTTTGCATAATTAGTAGAATAATTTGTAATATCAAACTGAAAAAAAGGAGGTCTGAGCAAATCCTTCAGGGAATGGGACAAGCATTGTATAACTATCATGGTCTAAAGTCATAAGTAGAGTCATAGATATGCAAAGTTAATAATTTTCTTAAGCTATGCAGTGTATTTAAAAATTTCAGAGGAGGCTTTGGATAGTCTTGAATCCTTCTGAATTCAAGCCACAATAAGGCAGGATAGAAAGAGATGTGTTTAAAGTGCACAACATTGTTACAAATAGTTGTAAAGGGAAGGGTTGGCCAGCTGGAAAGAAAAAAAAAAAAGCCAACATACTTTGTCTACTTGCACAAACATAAAATCAGAAGAACCTTCTCCCACTGTGTAATCTGTTTGCTGAAAATTATCCTAAAAGTATTCTGGCACTGAACAAGTCCCTGCAGGATGGATTTTATTCTTTCTCTGACCCTGTAGCTGTGTGACACAGCTGAAGAAGGCACTGACTGACTTAATGCCCTCTAGCTCTTTCATCATGGCAATTTGTTCAATCTGTCCTTCCTTGAAGAGAACATCAGCTTAAATCTTCAGAGAACATCACGTTTCTGCTGTGTATGCATGCAGAGATTTTTAAACACCCTATTGTACTAATCTGCAATTATTTTCAGACTTTGAGCTTGGGTTTTTCATATTAAATACCTGGCAATTGAAGGGTTAAATGCATACCTATTATCTCCACTTATCAGAACACCTTGATATACTTAGTACTGTACTCAAGCAGACATATCCATTTTGTGTATGGCAATCGTTACTGGATTTAAAGGGAAAAATTAGATGTTGAGCGTGAGGAATATAATTTATTTATTTCAAGTAAAAGGCTAAGGTCTGGAAAAACTGTTTTAAAATTCTCTTTTTGAGGTCTACAATTTTGTAAGTCTTGTATGTTTTTTCAGGTGAAATTATTGTTGTTTAGCTTCTATCTGCTTTGTATTAAATAAAGATTTTATTTTTTTTTCATCAGTTACAACAAACTGGAGAAAGACTGTCAGCTTTTTGTGTTCATGTGCTCTAAACTGGTCATAACTTTGGCTTGCAGCTAAAACACATTAAACCCCATGACAGACTTTCATCCAATAAAAGGGAGCTGTAGTCTACTCAGTTATTCAGTCCACTATAAGACAACAGAATAATTTTTAGTACTTCTTTGAAAATTTCAAAAGTAACTGAACAGTTTTGCAGAATAAATATGACATGCTTCTGTCAGTCAAACTAATATATTCACTTGTCTGAGCCAAAAATAAATATAAATTAAACCATAATTTGTTTTAGGCACATAGGACAGAGTTCACAGGACATAAAAATTCCAATTGCCATATCATATGGTGTGCTTTTTCTCAAGTCTTTTTCCTATTTAAAGGCTATTTTCAGTTACACTTTTCTGTACCAGAGTCACTAGAATGAAACATCTTGTTCCAAGCAAGAGTCTGAAAACAATTTTATTATATATTGGAGGTATTGGGGGTTTTTATAAGGTCAGGTGAAACTATAAAATTCATACGATGTCATTAAGAACAAATGGAAGAACGAGTAAAAATTCCTGGTTTGAAAAAGCTAAATAAAAAGTTGGAATTTCCTACTTGAACCATTTATTGCATACAATATTTTGGAAAAAAATAAATAAATAAAAAAGAAGTTACAACTGAGCTGGAATCGTGACATGTTGATGATCTGTAAGGCTGGCATTTACCTGACAAGATGTCAGCATTTGCCCTGTGCTAGTTACGTTAGGTTTACTTACAGTCAGTGCAGAACTGAGCAGTTTTGTGTCATAATTTTTCTCATCCTAAAACAGACACCTAAAATGTACTGTATGATTTGTGCATTAAAAGTGCCTTCCTCTCTCCAGTGAGGGATTCAGCAGTGACTGACCCACAGTCATGAACACTTAGACTGTAACTGTCTCAGGTTAGGTAAGATGGAGCCTATTGTACATACTTAAAGGCACAAGACAGAGAAACAGCAAAAAAAACCCAAAGCAAGCAAACAAACAAAAACTCTTAAAAGAAAAAAAGCATAAAATGAACTTCTATTAGACAAAGTTCTTAGGTTCTTTTTGCAGGGATTTCTTTGGGGAATAGATTGGTTTCATGTGGTTTAGGAATGGTAAGAACATTTACTATTTCTTCTTTAATTTCTATTGTGACCTCAGCTTTGAGGACATTTTTTTTATATAAGAAAACTGCATCAAAGATATGTATGATACTGTCCTACAAAACTGACAAAGAAATAAACCAACAACAATCCCCAAAAGAATCCTGAATACAAGCCCCTGTATTTGGGTCACGTCCTTGAGCAAGGAGGAGTTTTTTACTAGTCTCCTCAATCATGTCATGCATACAGCCAACATTTTACTTGTTTTTTAACTTATGCAGCATATTGAGCACTGGTTTTCATTAAGCAGCTTGCAATGACACTTGAGGTTATTCCTAAGGGATTGTAGTTAATTTAGACTGCGTCAGAGAAAATGAGCAGTACAGATGATCCCTTCTAATGTGCATACTTTCAGTTTATCAACACTAAATTTTAGCAACCATGACACTGTCCATTCAGTTAGAGTCCTTTACTCTGCAGGCATTTTTCAGTCATCTTCCATCCAGAATATCTAACATGGGCTTTTTCGTATATTCCAATTTTACTTTGTTTTTTGAATGCTATTTTTACCATTTCACAAAAACTGGAGGCATTGCTATGCTTTTTTTCACCAAATTAAATGTTGGTTTTCTTTCCCTCTTTGTCTTGAGTCTCTTAGCCAGCTCCTATTCTGTGATGATATTTTAATTCTTGTAGTATATTGAACTACTGGTATTTCCTACACAAACAGCTGCAGGAGCCTGAGATATTACTTCCCTGCCTCACCTATCTGTAACTGCTCTTCCTCCATTTTATTGCTGCCATACGCAGCTCAGCAGAACAAAACATGCATCTGCACCTCAACCAGCTCACAGCCCAGAGCTGTAGTTCTTCCTAAGATAAGCGTATATGTTGCTGTTGATGTAAATATCTGAGAAGAGACATCATGAGTAGTCTGTTACACTAAAACTCCAGGTGAAGGAATGGAGAGAGGACTGGGATTTCATGTGTCCAAATCCTCAAGCTTCTTAAAAAAGTATCAAATGTTTTAACAGTCCAAATAAACTATGTAAACCAGCTGGTTCACAGCTAAGAGGAAAACAACTATTCAACTTTATAGAGAACATGTATTCAGAGTACTCGAGCTGAATACAATTTTTCCTTCACAGTTTTGTGCAAAAGAATTTTTTTTTCTCTTCAATTCTTGTAGAATTACACATATCCTTTAAAGTGCAATGAACATCAAGAATTTATATTCTGCTTTTTATTTAATTACCAAAGCCTCAGAGTGCTCTGAATTGGGGTGAGGGGAGGGTTTTATTTAATGATGCTTGTGAAGCACCCTGCATCTTTCTGTCATTATAGCAGTAATTACGAGTAACTTTAAATACAGATACATTGCTCGTTTAATATAATTCTTGGTTTTTTTCCTTAGTGCACAGTTAGCTGATATTCAGCATTTATCAGAGCTGTTTCTCTGTGATGGAGAATTTTGTTATATTATTAAGGTGTGTCTTTTTCATTTACAAATACACATGCAGTGTCCTGTTTCCCTGAACACAGTAGAAGCAAACAGGAGCCAGAGGGCTTCATGGCTATCAGTCCATAAAATTCTCATGTCTTCCTCCTGCATCTCTGTTTGGTTTTGGTTTCCTCACTTGTCTCTATTTTGGCCCCAAGACCAAGACAGTTAAAAGCCAACATTATACTGTAATCACATCTACTTTGCTCTAACCTGTGGTCTGGCTTAATCCTTGGGCTTTTCCTTCAGTGTTTGCAACTGTCTTTGTTATTGTCAAGTCTGAGGGTGTATCGTGTTAATCACTGTACATTAATTAAAAAAAAAATTAAAATCCTCAGCCAAAAAAAGTAAGAGTAAAGCATGAGCAGAAGCACATGGAATAAAGATATAAGGCAACACAAGGAAACACAGGACACCAGTGAAACAGTGAGAATTGGTGTAATAACTTCATTCCCAACATCCCAGATGGCTACTCATTAGAGACATCCCAAAACAGGTAATTTTTCAGCAGAGTATTAAAGTGGGATAATACCATGCTGCCTTTTACAAAGAACAGCTTGGGAGAACATGTACTGTAACCATTCTTACAATACTATTGTAACCATGTTGTCCATCTAGGCTGTAGTTATCACAGAGGTAAGACAGAGGTGATGTTTGGTAACATCATGAAATACTGGTAATGAGAGGTGTTTGGTACATAAGTATTTCAACCAGAAGCAGTAATCTGGGGTTTCAGAGGAAGAACAGCAGCTTTCTTCCATTTATTTTCTTTGGTACAGAAAGAATAAGTTCTATCACATCAAGAACACCTCAAGGTCAAATATGTGGATGCCTGCCATGCAAAGATCACACACTGTGGTGGAGACCCTTAGGAAGCACTGAAAATGAGAGGTCTGCAATTCTTCTCATGGCTTCTGGGCAAGCTCAGAAAGAGGGATGGTTTAGTTTTTGCATCCATTTAGTTTATCTGTGAAAGGTTAAGCAGAGCATAGTTCTAACCATGCTGGAACCATTCTAATAGTCCAAAAATAGACTTGTAAATCCATACAGAGACCTGGAACCATTGATCTAGTTTAGTAGAACTCAACACCCAAATTCAAAGCTCAGGACAGCATCACTGCAAATTTTAGATGTCCTTTTTCTGAAAATCTTTCTTAGCAACTGTTAGGTGTTACAGCACAAAATGCACTGCTAAAAAACAAACCAAATAAAAATAAAATCTGCTAGGATGTTACAGTTAGTAACTTTCTGTGATTTATATAGCAATATATCAGATAACATGTAAAAAAAATTTCTCTTGCTCTTGTCCTCAGTCTGGGAATTAAAAGATGTAGTGTTTTTACTTTTCCTTTGACCTCTCTAATCAAAGGTATCAGACCTCCTGCTCTTCACAGTGAGTCCTTAGCACTACCTGTGCCACTGTACACCCTGCTGTGGATTTGCAGTCAGCAATAAGACTCTGTTACAATCAGGATTAGAGCCCAGCTGTCCTGCTGCTTAGAGACATACAGTTAATGGCAGGAAGCACTGACTGTTTTACCATGAATTCCTTAGCTAAAGATCTGCACACAAGGAACGAGCCTG